>NC_056746.1:482069483-482236971 GCF_019279795.1 Protopterus annectens
GGCCGCCGATTCCGTACAGTCGAACGCCTGCCGTCGCCTAATGGTTAGCCATACCCAATACTGTAATCATGTAGTCCGATGTAATAGGCATCACAAGGGATTGTGCCCACCCAGCGTGAGTGACAAATGGAAGCACCAATGTCGGTGCACGTGCAAGTGAGTGAGCGAGCGGGTGTAAGCGTGTTTGTCTACCAGTATGCAAGTATTGCACTGTTAAAGAAATGTGGAGTCTAAACAAGTATAAGGAGCTGTAACCAGAGGTCAGCAGTGCTTAACACCATGCACACCCATGCACAACCACTCCCACCTGCTGAAATGTGCCTTACCCACTCCGTATCCAAAGGCGTCGTTCTGGCCGCAAACAAAGAACCGTCCTTTGCATGTGTTGGTAGCAATACCCTGCGCACACAGCTCATGTGAATTACCAATACACCATGGCATATATACAGACAATAGACAGTACCACACACATACCATACAGCACAGTCATCCAACAGTATAGCAATGTACTGGCAGATATGTCCAGACCACTGGTGTTTGCAGACCTGGCCGTCCTGTGTTTCAGTGTGTGAGCATGCCCAGTATGACTGTTATGCATGTTGTTGACTGACATTACCATCATACCTTCATGTGTTTGAGCATGCCCAGTATGGTCAACTGGATCGCATGTGTCACATGTCCAGATAGTCAGTACTGTGGTGCTGACCCCTGCGTTGTACACTGACAGGTGGCATGCTGTGTCTGCAGGGTAGCTAATGGTCATGTGGCATTGACTGTTGCTACATTTCTGCACAGCGTGGGGGGACATCCAACTGTATCCACAGTCCTACACAGCACCAGGGGTGGTGCACATGACTCTCACATGTGTACGTTGGAAGGGGGGCACAGCTGACAGTTGTACACATTTGCTACTACTGTACTGGTATGCCAGGTACTCCATTTCAGTGTGTGGACCTACCTAAATTGCTGGTTGGAGGCATACCAGTGTACGTCAGATCCTAGCTTTAATTACCAGCATAGTGGTTTCAGATGTCCTAGCCTTCACAACCTACATCCAACTGCCTGGCCTGCTGTAGTCTGTGTGTGTGTCTGTGGGGTTGGGGTCATCCATTGGGCATATCCAGAGGCCATTGTATAGCATTTGTCTGTATTGGTCTACACCTGTCCAGCTGTATGAGACTTGTGTGGGCTGTATGGACACACATGATGTTCAGCCCATAACCTGCAGTGGGTTAGGACACCCTGTGTACTACTGGCTACTATTGTGACCCCAGTATGTGCTACAGATGTCATGGTGCCACTATGGATGTGTACTGTCTGCTGCCCTAACAGTCGGCCACCAAATTCCCTTGTATGCTCACATCCATACCATAGCTACAGGTAAATACACATTCTAATACAACTGCCAATTGGTAGGTTGATTGACTTACCTTGGGGGTGTTCCAGACCTGAGGATGGTGCTGGAGGGCTGCCTATGTCAGATGCACACAGTGCACTTCCTATACATGGCTGAGCACAGGTAGTGTCATGTTTGGCATCCCTTGTACTGTCTGTGCGAGTCAGAGAGGGTGAAATTCCCTGGGTACCTACTGTGTCAGTGCATATGCCATGTGTTGCCTCTTTGCCAAGGGCAGGTCATACTGTGCATGCCTCCTTTTGCCTACTGGGTCCAGCTCAGGTAGTTCCTCCTCCAAGTCACACTGTGCCTGTACAGGCCTTGGCATTGGTGGGGGGCTGTGTGGCCCTGCCCCATGCTGTTCCTGCTGCAACTGTTACCGCAGGATCAGATTGTGTAGCATAGCACATACCATAACAATTTGGGTGCATGTAGCTGGTGAATACTGTAAGGCTCCACTGGATGTGTCCAGACACCAGAACCATGACCTGAGCATCCCAAACACACACTCAATTATATGTCTTGCCTCTGTGTGTGCCTCATTATGGTGTAGTTGTACAGGTGTGTGTGCATTGTTGATGGGTGTCATCAACCACGACTCCAGTGGTTACCCAGCACCCCCCACTAGGTGACTGTAGGGGATGTCCATATTGGCAAAGGTGTGGTACAGTTGCGTCAGATGCCATATATCGGAATCATCATAGCTTCCAAGGCAGACAGCACACACATTCAGTTTAATGCCCTGGCCATCGCATACGGCCTAGCTGTTGGAGGGTATGCCCCTGCAGTTAATGTAGGCCCTACCCCACTCACCAGGTGGTGCTTTGATGCATACGTGTGTGCAGGCTATAGCACCCAGTACCCCAGGGTAGTCTGCCATTTGGTGGAAGAGACGCATATTGCTGGTCAACAAATCACGTGTGTTGAGGACATGTACGTGCTCACTGGCATGTGGTGACATGGCATCTGTGAACTGGTGCAATACTCTGGATGCAGATGCCTGTGAGATCCCCATGATATCCCCAGTTGTGCTTTGGGAGGTACCTGTGGCTAGTATACCTAGGCCAACACATACCTTGGTATCCACTGGGATGGGTTTCCCTCGGCCTGTTCGATGTGTCAGGTGTGGCTGGCACAGCTCAACAAGCTGCTGTAGGAGGTCTCTGTCCACCCCATAGCGCTCCACTATCTCCAGCTCATGTAGCCCCTGGTAGGTTACCCTGGGTCTGTAAAGTCTTATGTCACCTCACTAAGGGTTGTTCGGCAGCATTCACATCCTCACCACCCTCAGCCTCCTGCACATGTTGGTCTATGTTGCCTGCTGCAGCCCTTCTCATTTGGTTGGATTGTGTCAAGAAATGTCCCCGCATGTATACACCAGTGGTGTAGAGTGTGGAAGAAACCTGTGTGTATGGTGCTTGCTCACTTTACCGTAGTGTTCTGGGGGGGGGCTGGCCATGTAATCTGCTGATTGTGCTAATTATCACCTGTTTGTGCAGCCTGTTCACCTTGACTACTCCACTACTGCTGTTGTCTCTCCCAATTTCACCAGGCAGGTATAGACACACCCCTAGCTTAGGCGTGCTAAGGCAGGAGCAATCCCGAGGCACAGGGCTCCAATGTACATACAGTATGCCTGACCCTCCTCCCATGCTTTCACCTATATTCGAGTCCTGCACCTGGCTATCTATACACATACACTCTTGGGATCTGCATCACACCCTGGGGATAAACGGGATTCACTATTGTCAACCTCATTTGCATAGTATTGTCTTCTAATGCATAGTTATATGACCCATACTGATCCTCCAAATTAATAACCACTGCTTACTGTCGCTCAGATCCGCACACAACTGGTTAAAGGTGCCTTACTATCACCATAGTCGATATCCCTTGTTCTTCCCAGCAACAAAATAGCCGGTCTCTACACGACTAGAACCCGGGACCCTGCACACCACAGACGATGTGCTTTACCACTAAGCCATGGCAGATATACATACATCTGAGGTGATCACGTACAGATCATCCAGCACAGACATTCAATAGTGCTAATGTCCATATACATATATATATATATATATATATATATATATATATATATATATATATATATATATATATATATATATATACACACACACACACACACACACACACACACACACACACACACACACACACACACATATACATATACACACACATACGTAGATATTGAATTTATATCACAACAGCGGACCACATGACACCAAAGCATTAGACAAGAATGAAAAGGAAACCACATGTGCCACCTGCATTATGTAGTGGTGTTACTATCAAGGCAAGTGTGTTTCATTGCATCACATGGGTCAGACTGTAGTAAGGGTAAGAGTAGGGCTGCTGACATTTACTCACCAGACCTATTGGCGAATGTATGTGTATGTGTTGACAACCCAGTCTCTTGGGCGATTATGACATTTGTGGACACTATATAGGAAAGCAACAAAACACACTCAACACATCCTGGAGCTAGCCACCCACAGATACCAACACATAGGATATGACTGCCAAACACACACACCTGTCATGCCTTGGAATCGAACACCTACCTGTCTATTCTATCACACTACAGCATTATATAGTTACAGAACGTGCTACAACGATTACTGGATCACAGCACTCCCAGAGGCATACTTCTAGGTGGGTGACATCATCAGCAAAGGCAAAGATGCCAATAGGGATTGTATGGAGAGTGAGCAGTCTAAAAGCATTACTCTGTCCCCAGGCAGCTGGAAACACACACACACACCTGGCAGGGCTGGGATTAGAACATAGACCTAACTACCTTATCACACTACAGCATTACGCAGTTACAGAATGCGCTACCGAGATTACTGGATCACAGCACTCCCAGAGGCATACTTCTAGGTGGGTGACATCATCAGCAAAGGCAAAGATGCCGATAGGGATTGTATGGAGAGTGAGCAGTCTAAAAGCATTACTCTGTCCCCAGGCAGCTGGAAACACACACACACTTGGCAGGGCTGGGATTAGAACATAGACCTAACTACCTTATCACACTACAGCATTATGCAGTTACAGAACGCTACCGAGATTACTGGATCACAGCACTCCCAGAGGCATACTTCTAGGTGGGTGACATCATCAGCAAAGGCAAAGATGCCGATAGGGATTGTATGGAGAGTGAGCAGTCTAAAAGCATTACTCTGTCCCCAGGCAGCTGGAAACACACACACACACACACACACACACACATGGCAGGGCTGGGATTAGAACATAGACCTAACTACCTTATCACACTACAGCATTACGCAGTTACAGAACATGCTACCGAGATTACTGGATCACAGCACTCCCAGAGGCATACTTCTAGGTGGGTGACATCATCAGCAAAGGCAAAGACGCCGATAGGGATTGTATGGAGAGTGAGCAGTCTAAAAGCATTACTCTGTCCCCAGGCAGCTGGAAACACACACACACACACACTTGGCAGGGCTGGGATTAGAACATAGACCTAACTACCTTATCACACTACAGCATTACGCAGTTACAGAATGTGCTACTGAGATTACTGGATCACAGCACTCCCAGAGGCATACTTCTAGGTGGGTGACATCATCAGCAAAGGCAAAGATGCCGATAGGGATTGTATGGAGAGTGAGCAGTCTAAAAGCATTACTCTGTCCCCAGGCAGCTGGAAACACACACACTTGTCAGGGCTGGGATTAGAACATAGACCTAACTACCTTATCACACTACAGCATTACGCAGTTACAGAACATGCTACCGAGATTACTGGAACACAGCACTCCCAGAGGCATACTTCTAGGTGGGTGACATCATCAACAATGGAACAAATGCCGATAGGGATTGTATGGAGTGTGAGCAGTCTAAAAGCATATTACTGTCCCAAGGCAGATGGAGACAAACACACGGCAGTGGTGTGAGCAGGACAACTGCCTATCTACGGAGCACTATTACAACACTACATAGATATGAGATGCGCCACAGACAGTACACCTTTCAAGACAGTCAATATGACCTTCTAGGAATGCAGACATCGACATGGATGCTGGCAGTTACGGTGTACATACCTGTGAACCAGTGTGTTCAATGTAGGAATCCATCCTGAAGTGGGGTATGGCCATCTGTTGCCTGGATGACCACTATCGCTATACAGGATTACAATGGTCATGCCCATACACAGAGGCACATAACTGACACAAGGTGTCACTGGGCATGCTCACACACTTAGTAGCACACGTCCGTTTGGAATGCACTATGTGTCCATCTACACAACGGCATACTGGGCATGCTCACACACTTAGTAGTGAAGGGCTGTCTTGTATGCACACAGATTCTAAACATGGAAGGGCACAGTGTGTCGATAGTCATCATTGTTAGCATGAACGCTGCACTACATATATCTGACACCGGTCTTCTACACAACGTCTGCTGCTGTCCATCACCTTAGCTGTACCAATCTAAACCTGGCACACTAATACCACCCGTGGTGATGTCCTGGCAGGAGTGGCTACTTTGCACATATAGTACCATACATAGATGAAGAACCTGAGACCAGGTAAACACCCTGACACCTACAGGACAACTGCATTGTATGTGTATGCTAAACAGTGCTAGATGTGTAGCGTTCATAATCATAGCTGCCAATCTAGATCCAACAATGGGGAATACTGACATCTGTGCAGTGAGGAACACCTGGCATAAGGCTCAGTTGTGCACAATAGCACTACCACCGTATACCTCAGATACAGACATGTGGGCCATAAGACCGTTACGGACCGCTCCAGGTGTTAGTGTCCCCACGTACATGAAGGCCACTCACATGTACTGACCAGTACACTCTCAAAAGCCATCACAGATGTGTCAGGTGCAGATCACAGTGGTAAATGCCACATTCTAGTATGTAGCCCTCAGACATCACCATGTCCTTGGACCAGCAACACACATCCATACATTAGTACAACACCATGTTACTCATGACCAGTGGACTGTACCTAGCTCTACAGCAACTGTGCAGACTACCCATGTACTGACAGGGTTCCATCATGTGTTATGCAATGCAATGATACCACTGTTCATAACCAGGTCGGCTGTACACATAACAGGGGCCCTGGGTCTTATACAGCTGTAACAGATAACTGTTGCTGTACACCAGAAAACACACTCATGTTTGGATATGACATACATGTAACTGCCATGGATATGTACATGCCCCACACACACACAACACATATGTACATAGCATAGCTTTTGCTGTCCTTCATGCAGACAAGTGGCTACAGCAATTACACGCATGCACATGGAAGGTAGGTCCATGGCTGTTGAATGCTAACAGTACATAAGGTAGCAATGTTGACTGAGTTAACATTCCCTCTGTACTGGTTACCCATGACAACTATCATATCATACAACAGTCCATGTGTCATGTATGTCATCACACATGTCCACCAATTGCAATGCATACAAACATGGCTACATGACAGGAATGTAGGACCTACACACATGTACATGTAGTGGTGTGCATTCAGCTACCATGCATGTGCAGTAGCTGATGTTTGCAGTTCATCTGTGTCTTACTACAACATGCAGTTGCAATGCAGCCCCATCATTGACACCTGTATATGGTGAAATACTGACAGTACGGTAAGATGTACATCAGGTATGGATGGATGTGTGTACATAAAGTGGTGGGCCACCTTTGCAGATGGATGTTTGCTGAAGACAGCTCACAGGTGTGTCACAAGCCATCCTACCATAACATGTGCAAACAGTAAGCTATGTTTCTGTTAATTGAAGGTGAAGACATACAACCTACACAGCGGTCAGGGTGTCACTGACTGTAAATCACTTGACACCTGTAACACTTAAGTCCTCCCATGTGCATATAGCAGCACAATTGCCGAAGGTAGCATCGGTACACATTGTAATGCGGGCAATACTGCTGCATGTCTGTCAGATGTATCATAAGATAGCAGGTGTTTGATTCACAGTACTGCCATGTGTGTTTGCTTGTGTGACCATATATGCCACGTATGGTGGGGAATACATCCCAATTGTTACACACCCCTGTACACTGTTGTAGAGATCTGTACATACTGCAGTGTAGAAAGCAAGACATAGGCAGGAGTGGTGTGTGTGTATCACACACATGTTAGCTATCTGTATGTGCATGACATTTGTGGACTCCAGTGTGTGTGTGTATGTATGTATGGCTGTCTGGTGCATGGAGTGAGGATGTATGCTACCATAGAGAACAGATAGGACCCCTAACCCCTCAAGGTGATGCAATCTACTACCCTGTTGATGCCGTCGGTCTTAGGCATTACTGACTACCTGTACATGTTCATTCTCTGTGTCATGTCATGTGGGTGCACAGTACTGTAATGGTGATTACCACATAGGCAGGGGTCCTCACCTCAACACTATCAAGTGTGTGTTATAGTGTCATTGACCCCGTGAGTGTGGGCATGTTACTGTGTGTGTCTGTGTATGTCTGTGTGTGTTCTCATCCTGTAATGTGAAAGTGTATTACTGCTACACAGTGAGGCCTCATGCTATCAACTGGCCTCTACCCTTGACATCAGCTAGACCACTGTGTAAACCCCCGCACCATGTAACTGTACCTGTGATGTCACCCGGTATGGATGTCATGTCTCTAGCCACTGTAGCCTAGTACACAGCTCACATGCTCCTGGATCAGTAGATGTGTAGACATCTTTGGAATGTCAGCCTTTCTAACAGTGAGGTTGAGGCTACGTATAGCATGCTGGTATTGCCATACATGCCTGTGAGTACTCCACATTTACACATGGGAAACTGCAAACACTGGTACTTAATGGCACATGCAATTAGACCTTAAGGAGGGAAGCAGGGCATCATTACCAACATGCTGTTACTGTTGTTACCAAGACACATACTGTGAACATAAAACAATGCATTCTAACTGCAAACACTGTTACGTAATGGCACATGCAATTAGACCTTAAGGAGGAAGCAGGGCATCATTACCAACATGCTGTTACTGTTGTTACCAAGACACATACTGTGAACATAAAACAATGCATTCTAAACCTGTACTACATGGTATGTCTGCTGCGTGTCAACAGTACACAACAATTGTAATATACACTTATCTCACTATTCTGTTCACCCTGTGCATCAGACCATATGAGCATGTCCCTGCACCGATGGTGTGGATGACAGGGATGCAGCACAGGCATCATCATATGCACAGGGTGATAATGTTTGCCAGGGGCCTAGGCTGCACCAGTGGATGACATCATGTGTGTGGGTTAGGGCCTGTGATCTAATTGGACATGTGTGGTTGTTATGCATGTGGGTGTTGCGGTGCCCTACAGATGTTTCTGGTGTGTGCGTGTATGTGTGCACACAGTTCTGCCATGTGTCCAGCCTACACAGGGGTATTATTGACAGCTCCAGATTGTACAGACCAGGATTTACAGCTCACTGTGTCCGGCCACGTGACCTGTGCCTGCCAGGGGTTGCACGGGCACTACCAGGCAGAGGTACAGATTGGGTACTGTCCGATGACACATGTCCACTGGAACCATGTCCCCACTGGGACCATCCAGGGCCACGTCCACGTGGCCTGCTGTGTCCTGGTGTGGACAGCGCAGCACCAGCTGCACTGCTGCTGCTACCAGCACTATGGGAGTGGGCATGTGAGGTAGCTCATTCATGTAGACCTGCACCAGGTGGTGTAGCTGGCCTATGTCCACGTGGCCTATGCCTCACTCCTACCAGATGTTCCAGCACAGACAGCTCATGCTCGCGGATTGCCATGCCATGGTCAAGGATTCCAACCATGTCACCCAATCGCCTGTCCAAAACGTCAGCAATCTGCTGTTGAGCATTTGCCAATGCCTGGATGTTGTCATTTAAAGAATGGATAGCAGCCCTCTGAAGCCTCTGCCCTTCTCTGTTCTGCCATTCAGCACATGCCTGTGCTGCCATTACAGTCTGAAACATGCATCTGGTGACACCAGCTGCTGCGCTCTGTCCTGCAGGTGCATGTCGGCCAGAGGTCCTCCTACGAGCAGCACTGGCCACATGCCTGTGTGGCACATCTGCAGTCATTTCACTGACACCATGGTGTGAAGACACACCTTCCATAGCCACCACACGTTCCTGTTCCAAGCTAACACATGCTAACTGTCCTTCCTCTATGGCCACTGGTGATGGGGTATGTGTTGGCATGAGAACTGTGTGCAGGGAAGAGGGGGATATAGGTGGGATGGCAACCAATGGCACAGATTCAGCCCCTGACAACCCTGCCTGTACCTCAAGCATATGTTCATCACTGCTAGAGTCTGTGGGGACACTAACATCAGATGGACCGCAGGAGGGTAACGCACCTACATCACCTGTGAAGGCAAACAAAGACTCTACATTACAATAGAGACACACACACAGACACACACACACACACACACACAGACCATGCATGTGATTTGACAGAAGGCATGCAGCATGCATGTGATACAGCAGACGGCATGCAGCTCAGACATTAATAGTGGTAGTTAGCATACATCCCTGGGTTGCACACAACAGCAAGCATGTGTCATAGCAGAAGCCATGCATTTCACACAATCATGGTAGTAAGCATGCATCCCTGTGATACACCATGTGGACCAGCACAGGTTAACAGTACACATGGCTGATGTGAGGCATATGTCCTTGACATTAACATGTAGTATGACATGTAATCTGCTGATGTGTGCATTGACATGCATACATGTTTGACACAATGGTGTCCTGACACATGTACAGTGGTGTAATGGTGTCACATTGCAGTGTTGTCTGTATGCCCTACAGATAGAATGCACTTTTAGCAGATGTGCATGACCATTGAAGGGTAGTATGAGGCATCTATATTGCTATACAGTGTGAAGTACAGACACAGTGCCATTGCATGGAATCATGAGGCATCTCTATTGCTATACAGTGTGGAATACACACACAGTGCATAGCCATGACTGCGTGCATACACAATACATAAATACTGTGGATTGTGACCCACATCGCTGAGGTGTATACACACTAAACCATGCTGTGTCATGTGTGACAGGTCACCGGAAGACATACGGATGACACCCCTGCACAACTGCTAACATTTCTTAGCTGCCTGGCAACCATGTCCACACATGGCAGACTTGTCAATACACCATGTCCCACATGACATTTATGTACCACACACATGAGGTGCACGGCTGACAGTGATGTCCAACAGCAGCAAGGGAAATGTACGGTATCTGTGGCCTGATGTGGTGTCTGTGTATGTATGTGGAAGCTGTACAGGTGACTACTGTCATGCTGTGACACAGTCATGATGTTCAACACATCTTATGTGGTCAAATTAAGTGACACCTCCACAAGCTGTGCACAGGCTTTTAGGATGTCCAGTGTTCCACATCTACTATATAACCATTCAACAAAGGCTATAGTTGGACCATGTGTAGACAATGTGCAACAGGGTGTACACACATACACATCACATCTACTGTGTGTTGCTACATGTCTCTGGCCATCCTCCATGGCCATGTGTGAACATGTGTTGGCCAAATGTTTGTGATGGCCATCTATCTCACATGTCTGTGTTGTCCCATATGACATACACCCATAGATGTCAGATACTCCACTGTCCACAGGGTTATGCAGACAAAGGGTTGTATGTTTGGTATGTGGGGTATGTTTTATGGGATAGTGAGACAATGTTGCAGCCGGACCACTACATGTCTGGGACATGTCAGATGGCACATCACAATGTCTGCACTCATTGCAGGGGCATATTCCACAATGGTGAATCCTGTGGGCTGCCCATATCCCAGCTCACTGTGTAGTACTGTTTGTGTACCCCACATGTGTTGTTCTGATGTATAGTACATATTCCTACATTGAACAACACCTCCACCATTGTATGCACAGCTGTCCACACATCTAGCAATGACAGTTACTGTGGTTTCATGTCAGTGTTTCATTTAGTTTGTATATATTGCACATGGGTAGCCAGTGTGATTGATGAAAAATGTAACCTGTATATCGTGACTGGACCATACATTATGTGTACATGTGTTAACTGGCCACATGGCAAATAGATCTGTGCATTAACATGCCTGATACTGATAACTGTCTCACCTGCAATGGCCTGCTGTCTCTGCGGCACGCCAGAGGTACCTGTATAGGGGTGACACAGCAGTTTGATCATTATCCATGACTGTATGACAGCTACAGGGTGCACTGTGCATGTTAACACATTTGCCAGTACAATAGCATATACTATGGAGTATGCACATGTGTGCATACACAGGGTAGCATACTATAGTATGCATGTGTGTAAACATACCTTGCATATGATGTTACATTACATATTGTACAGTGACACATGCAACTAAATGGGATATAATAGTTATATGTGCAGTAGTGACTTACCAGGCAACTCCAGGCTCAGTGGTTGGGAGACACCCACCTCCACGATGGCAGCTAGAGTTTGTGGATGCTGTTCTGATGGGGTCCCCAGGCTGGCCAGTAGCTCCTCGGTAGGTGTGAGTGGGGGCTGGGTTGGTGGCCCACCACCTGTTCTACCTTGTTCCCTGGCAATTGCATTGGCACGCTGTTTCGCATGTTGGATCAGGTCCATGCAGTGTCTGCGCACCTGCTGGTAGGTGCGGTTATGGCCACCCACATCATTAACCCTCCTGCGAAGTTCCTGCCACAGGTCATCACGCTGCTGGGCATGCTGTGGCACATGGCTGAACAATACCTCATAGTTATCCTGGAGGTAAGGTATGAGGGCATCATCCTCCAAGCGGCTATATGCTGGCAGTCGTGATCAAGGCATTATCTGGAAGACATAATGATGGAGACAGGTCACAGCATCTCAGAGATGCACAGAGATACAGCTGCACATACATGTGTATTACATTTAGTACATATGAACAGTTGTCTTTGCAAATCGTCATGACACTGACACGACTGACATGTTTGTGTCACACACATGTAACACCCGATGGGGATTGGATATTATCACCATATATGTGTGTCACCTCATTACATTGCTCATACTCCATGTGAATGCTGTCTTGATGTGGGCATGTCTGTTTGCCTGTACTGGTGTTCTTACCTATCAGCACATGCCTGGATGTGTCCACATTAATGCTGTTGACCTTGATGCTGTGTATATGTCACATATCAACACATACACTGCCTTAACGGACATGAGCAGTGACAATGCAGACATGCGCACAGAAACCTTTACATACATGTGTTTTGCCATATCCATCTATACGGCACTGTACAGCAGTTCATCATCCTGCCATGTATCGCCTGTGCTGCACATGTGATACACATGGGACAATGGCTAGCCGGATGGTATTCGCAGGGATGGTTATCAACTATAGCATGTACGGCCAAGGTCATGTAGTAGTGTGTATGCCCTGGGCCATGTATGGGCATAGGATGTAAGGTTTTCTAGCTGTATCCGACAGCCATGTTCCTGCCGACAGGTGAATCAGTGCCACATTACTGATCCAGACAGTTAATGATACATCTACCATGCGGTCATCGCACCATGTATGACAGAGATGACATGTGCAGCTTTGCTGGACAGGGTTGCATGGTATGGCAGGAGTATGTAACATGTATGGCACAGGGATCTGTCCAGCATGTGGCGATCCTTGTACTAGGAAGGTGGCTGTCCATGACGTATGTCTTTCAGATCAGGATATGTACGTGTAGCATGTCCAACATCACAGTGTTGCACATGTCTTTATGCAGGGTAGGCAGCATGCTGCATAGTGGAGATGAGGATTGTGAAGGCTGGTGTCGCCCATCCAAGCATGGCCAATACCCCTTAAAGGTGATATGTGATCCGATATTGGTCACTTGAGTGCTGAGTATGGCTGTCCAATGATCTCCATGCTCATGGATGGCACCCTGTCATGACTTGGGTTGCCTCTTATGACTACCTAATAGGCCTGGTGATGTCACTAGCTCAGGGAGGTAAACTGCACAGCACCATCCCTTACACACAGTGTCCATAATGTTGACCGCTGCCTAGGTGGTAGTTAATGGGTACAGGGTTATTAACCTAGCGGTGACAATGCAATAAGCAGCTGTCAGATTGTGCACATATGTCACGCACCTCACCCACAAAGCCCATTCTGTATGTTGTCCACAACACTGAGTCAGCTATTGCTCCTAGGTCATGGCCATTCACATACTTACATACGCAGATGCCTCCCATTTGTCTGTGTGGTATGGGCTACAATGAGGGGAGTACAAAACATTAACCCTGTTTTACTGTAGCTGCCACTGGTGTGATATGCACATGTCACTCAGACACCTTTTGTAGTGTTGCTTCTGTCAACAGGCCACTGGTAGAACACTCCTGTGACATACGAAGGTACATCTAGTATACTGAGTGTAGGTGGAACACAGTATGGGTGATGATGTCCTATGACCTGTCACAGGTATGCTATGCAGTGTGAAATCATCCGTACTGTCATCTACATCTGTACTGCTAACAACATCTACATTGATTAAGGTTCATGGACTTTCAGACCATACTCAGCAGGGTAATAGTGCAGTGCCTCCCATTATGAGTGGCATCTCCACTTTGTGGGTTGTGATAACTGTTGGTGTGCTCCATTCAGTGTTTTCACAGACTGACATGAACCTATGTTTTACATGGAAGTGTATGTGTAGAGCAAACTGTTTTGCCATATGTGTATTATATGACCAGGGATGTGGACAGGTCACATGCAGCCTGAGTGCACCTTGTACCATCATAGTTATGGTTACAGGGGCTCTGTAGTGTTCATGGATATGTGATTGTGTACCTGTTGGGGGGGCAGTGAGTTTATGTTATCCAACACCCTATCTGTATTGCTTATTCATGCTCAGCACTTGTTCAGAACATGTAAGCACTTCATGAGCTACTAATTACTATAGCACTCAATCCTACTCATTTCCTACAGGTAAACACTGTTTGTCCTTACATTTCCAGCTTGCTTACAGTACAACAGCTGTTGTACACACTTACCTCACATATCTTGTGAGAAATGGTTGAATATACAGGCATGTCCAAGTGTCAATTACCAGTGTTATTGCCTGTCTATATGATGAATATGGGCAACATGAGGCAATATAGCAATTGTCTCATGTACACAGTCAATGCTCACCTCCTAACATACGACACTACAGCCTGTGGGAGATGCACATATGTAGCCATGCTGGAGGTAATGCTCTCTCCAACCCAGACTGAACCTGACAATCATGTGGGGATGTTAAACGTTTGCACCACACCCCACTCATCACATAGTCTCACTAGATCTCCACCACCACAGGCCACACATAGTAAGACTACAACATTTGCGGAGCCTCTCCATACTACTCTGTGTAGGCAACAGAGGCAGCCCCATCACCAAACACAACACCAATTACTTATAGCCCACAGACTCATGTGTGCCCATCAACTACAGCCAATAGGGTGTTATAACATACCCAACACACTAGTCATAGGTGACTCTGTAGGCGGTCACACTGATGTCCCACTCAGCAGGCTACACAAGGTGATAGTCACTTTCATCTGGCTGTCGGGTAACAGGATCCGCAACATAACCTATGCACTCAGGTCACTCCTCAACAGGTACAATATGACTGTCATTCTCCATGTTAGTGTGAATGCCCTGAGATGTAACTTCCTGGACTACATGTACAGGGACATGCAATAGCTCTCCAATCTTGTAGCCCAGGCAGGTATCGCCCAAGCCCTGAGAAGCATTCTGCATTCATCCAGACTGATACCACAGTACAACGACTGAATTATTCACTTCAACAGTTGCCTATGCTTCTGGTGTCATTCCAAGGGTATCCAGTATCTGTCTGCTTTGAATGACATGGTCGACAAAACATGATGCTTTGGCACAGATGACCTGCACCTGTCAGCCCTGGGATTACAGATAACATCTAAGGCTCTTGCTGCTCCTATACTGCCTGTTTTAGACACATTTCAAATAACATATTCACCACCAGAACAGGAACAGGCAAGCAAAACCTGAGGGTAATGTTACTCAATGCTTGACATCTTCATCTCAAACGCACTCAGCCGAGGCACTCCTTATAATGGACCACTTCAATATCTCTGCAGTGACTGGGACCTGCTTCTAGGCTCTGGAGAGCACCCCTGCACTGACAGGCTATTACGCAGACCACACCTTTCAGTCATGTAACCAGGACCGGAACACCCACGGTGGAGGTGTGTCCATATTTCACAAGGATGTACACACCTCCAGGCTGGTTGCTTAGCACAATGCATCAGAGGTAATCCAAGTGCAACTAACTGTGGCCAGAACTGCTATACAAATTGTAGCTTGCTACAGATTCCACACCATACCCCACTGTTAACGGCCCTCATTTCTTGGTGTACTGGAAAGTAGGGTTCAAAGAGGAACTACTGATGTAAGACTGACACTACCCCACACTTAACTGGGATACCTACTCATGTACCGACACATTAGGCCAACACTTTCTGGGATTCATAACCTCCAATCAGCTGGATCAACCTATACACACCACCACCAAGGCCAACAATATCCTAGACCTGGACATTACCAACATGTGTGACTGGTGTTCCACACCTGGGGTTATCCCCTCGTTGGTCAGTTCCGAACGTATGCTAATCACCCTTGTTATCCACATCCCAGCACCACACCCTTCACGGAAAACACAGTACAATATTTCTACAAAGCCAACTTCAGGCTTCTTATGACAGCAGTAGTAAACGTCATGACACCCGTGCAGATGGACAATATAGTTACAAACGCTGAAACATACACAACTGCACTTCATTAGCACTTACATGACTGCATGGCTCATGCTATCCCAAACAGAGCCATGACGGTACCCACCAGATAACGGATGCCACTCTGGGGGTCCACTGCCATGAACATAATGTACAACAGAAGGAGGAGACTGTTGCAAAGTAGAGTACAATCCCATGGGTGGGGTAGCTCCCTGGTCAGCCTCAGTAGGAATCTGAGATCCCTTATCACATCCTCCAAAGCTAGCTATGTAAACATTACTGTGACACATTCCAAGGACTACCACAAAGTGTTATGGAGGTATGTCCCTACTCTTGATGGCAATACCCACATCTGCTCTGACATACAACGGTTAGGCGGGAACATTACAGAACCGACTGATATTGGCAACATCCTGGCAGATAGGCTCAATGCTAACTTTACACCCCTCTCACACCCTAAAGGGCCCAAATCTATACAGGAACAATGCAGAGTCCCTGTGGTCACAACTACGCAGTTCAAACCTACACTCTCTAAAGCCTGGAACACAGACTCCATGTGACCGTCCAACATCCCAGGCTGCGATTTACACAAACCTCAGAACGACATGGCTCCCCACTTGGGCACCAAATTCACTAATAGCCTTGTATCAGGCATTGTGGCCCCTGAATGGTACACAGCAACAGTTATCACACTCCACAAAGGTGGCACCACAATGGACCAGAGGAACTATTGCCCTATACGCCTCACTAGACAGTTCTGCAAGGCTATGGAGCACATCATTATGGAAGTCATTCACAGAGACATTGGTGGCCTCCAAACCTTTGATACCACCCAGGTTGGATTTGTTAGGGCCAGACCATGGCTCCTACACCTGGTGGAGTCCTTTGAGATAGTTACCAAGGTAGTAGATTATGGTAAGGAGGTCCACACAGCCTACCTTGTCCTCTCATTGGCTTTCAACACCGTTCCCCATTCTGGTATTGTCAACATGCACATCCACCTGCACATCGACCCCTACATTTTGAGATGTTATGCAAAGTGGCTCACGGACAGGACCCACACAGTGAGGGTAGCATACCGTAGTTCCTACTGTACATCAGTTACAATTGGCGTACCCCAGTCCTCGGTCATAGGGCCCCTCATGTTCGGTATATGCTTCCCTGAGGTACAGGCTAGCACAGAAGGACTTTCCCTGAATAGGTTTCCAGACGACTGCAGATTAGGAGCCATGATTGATTCGCCACCTGATACAGACACCCTCCATAAGGGTGTCACTGTGACGGATACCTGGTGTCGATAACATGGCCTCAAGCTGCATGCCACAAGGTGCATAGACATCCCCTTTGGATTACACCAATCACCCACTGACTATCACATAGGTGGTAGTCCCCTACATACATAAGACATTATAAGGGATCTTAGTACACATGTAGATAACACCCACTCCTTTGATAACCATATTGCCAAGGTGGCGTGGATATCCTTCTACGTGGCCACCCTAATCTGTAATGGGTTTGTAGCTGGAACAAAGGCAACCATTGTACCGCTATACTCCTGACTTATGAAACACGTTCAAGGGTACAACACCCCATTTGGGGTGTACCTTATGGAACAGCAGCAGCTTTAAATACCACAACATTAACACACCAACAGGATTACTGACCTCTGAAGGATGATGTATGCAGCACAACTACAGAAACCCCAACTGTACACATTTGCATACTGCATATTCAGAGGTGACCTCTGCTGAACATACAAGGCCCATGTCCACAAAAATATTGATAGATATGCTCCACATAAGCAACATAAGCAAAAGCCACTGAGAGCAACATGCTTTGGGATATGTACCTAAACGCAACGATGTGTAGGACGTGCTGAAGGGATACATTCCTGAACCGGACACTCACCATGCTTTGGAACATGATTCCTATGTACATCAAGCAGGGACCCTCATTAGCACTCTTCATGAGATACCTCGATGGGTGGATGGGAGACAGACACGTACGCCAGGGATCACTGCAGTGGCTGTACTGTACACAGGTGCAGGAAACAAATGTCTCTGCTGTTCACAGGTACAGGACACTAACCTAGGGAGGTGCTGCCAGTGAAAACACTGTAGCTGGGCTTACAAATGGACTTGGCCAGACAGCATAGTACCTAACTATGAACCTATGAAGCTATTACATATCCTTTGTGCATGGATAATTGAGTAGCTCTTCCATTTCAATTAGCTATCATGCTGTTACACTGTCTGGTGACTACATATGTATCCTGTTATTGTGTATTGTACATGCCAATAGACATACCTTATGTTTGCATAATATAACAGTAATGCTATGTAAAATATTTGACATATCTACCTACAATACTGTACATTTCACATTTTTGAAACAATATCCCATAATGCAAAGCATAATTGCACAGCAGGACCACCTTAGGCATGTTATTCTCATTATACGCCCATACATATGCCTACTGTTACAGTATATCAACATATACTATCCCCTGTTATGGCACGTACTTGTTAGGCAAACCCTACCACTGACAGCGGCTGGAGTGGACTTGTTATGTTTAAAGCCCTTATGTAGCATCCCTTGTGGTGTATGAGGTGTTTACCTTGTGTCCCACAGCAGTACACACAATTTCTACAAGCGTTACTATGCTCAACAGGACATCGCTACATAATACCTTTTCCCACTGTATGCATTGCGTACACTTTCATTAATACAGAACAGGCACTACATACACTAACATACTGAGTGTTCTACATACCTTCTTAGTGGTCCGAGTTTGCGAAACTATCTGTCTTACTCCTTTCCTGTTTAACGGTTCTTTGGTATGAACATACGGTTTGAATGAATGGCAAGCCATCCTTTTATATGTAGATACCTGTAACATGTGGTATCCTGCCACCAATTGGTGTTCCGGAGTAAATTATTACATGCACATCAGCTGTGCAGCTACTCCATTAGCCAATTACATGGCAACAGTGGGGTATAATTGAATACTCCACTTGGGAGTTGCCCTTTGCCCTACCTTTGAGGAATATGGCCTGGATGTGTTTTTTTGTGATGAATTGCAACTGCTGTATGGAGAGACACAGATATTTTGACTTCATGTCCCCCGTGGATTGTGTGTGATGGCTAGAATATGTAGTTCTACATGTGAGTGTAGCTGTTATCTCAACCGTCTGATACGAGACTATTGCAAACAAAACCTGTAACATCGGCGTCTGTTCCATTGTACAACAGCAACAATTTCACATGGCGCCATTACAAGTGTGTCTCCCACAAGGTATGTTAACGCTTCTGCAAATGTCATTGAGTGATTGGATGTTTGTGATGTTATTACAGTCTGTATTGCAATTGTTTCGGGTGTAGGGGAGATGTAGGTGGGTGTAGATAGCAGATAAAGGTTTGTGGGGGCTGCATTTATACATATTCCATATGTGTGTGGGGGCTCCTTCCCTAATTGAAGACCTATCATTTAGTAGACTAATACTATGGTTATTGCAGGCTTATTCATTAAGCCATTGTTAATTGGTTCCTATATAGCATGCAGGTGATGCTGATCCTTCAATCCCTCCGGAAATACATCGATATGCAATGAATGTTGCTACATGAAAGCTGTCTCGTGTATTTCTGTCACAGGTATTTGCACTCATTGCAGTTGTGTTGGTGACTGAACCTCTTTGGCTTGGGTTGCCACCTTTTCAAATGGCCATAGTGGGACATTTTCAGGACACACATCGGGGTTTAGAGGCCAACACATACCCATGGTCAGTACAAAGGATAGAACTTACTTTTGTCCTAAATAAAACCTTATTCTTGTAGTACTTTAGTTGCTTATTATGTTTCTTGTAACATTTACATATTTTAGATACAGGAATAACTATTTAATGCAACTATTACATAATATATAGGACATAATTATGTCCTACAATCTCAGGACATTTGCCCTTTTTAGTATTTTTTGTCAGGACACAACTGCCCAAAGAGGGACTGTCCCTCTCAAAGTGGGACAGGTGGTAACCGTATGCCTAAGGCCGGCTATGACCACACCTACTGTAATAATCTACCTCCGAGTTAGCACGAACAGACACACGATGCAAACACACACACACACTCATTACAGTCCCACGGAAACACACACCGCACTCTCAACACACACTTACACACACTACAGCAATCAGAAACACACTTCAACACAGTACCTACCTGGACTGCAGCACCAGCAGCAATAACTAAATGTCCCTTAACATCGTGATAATATTACTCGCGGTTCAAGTGTTCCGGTACTGTGGTCTTTCGGTCTTTAAGCCTCGTGATTACGTGTGTCGGTATGTAAAGCATTCGGTAGTTGGCAGTATCCTATTTATTTGTACCTCCATGGTTGTGTACATGTCGTTAACCTATCTATATATTTGCAGATATATGTATATCCGTATATATCGACATATATCTATCACCCTTTCTATCTCTATTTTATATATATATATATATATATATATATATATATATATATATATATATATATATATATATATATATATATATATATATAGAGAGAGAGAGTGAACACACCTTTCGTTGGGTACATGGCGGTGTATACTGTTTCCTGAAGTCCGCCCTTTTGTGTTTTAACCTGTCACAATACACACCTGCCGTTGGTACATCTCGGGTAGCTTAGTGGTAGGTTATTGTGTACATGGTTGCATGTTCTACTCCTGGCAGTGGTCGTTTTACCTCTCAGAGCAGGCACTATTAGTACAAGGGTGAATAATGCTGGTTTTACCTGTTCTGGACATCTTTGACCATGATCTGCACGATATTCAGCAAAGCTTAGACCTGTTTTGCGCATATCCGTGTAGTCATGTTTAAACGATGCTTACTGTCACTTGCCGCCACATAAACCCACTAACATGTGCTTAAACATGCTCTAATGACCTGCATCCAACATCCATTATTCGTGCCATCGGGATTACGTAACGGACCTTGCAGGACGTGGAACCGGGAACATGCACGACACAGTCAGTGGCTTTACCACTTGGTCATCTGGGATTTGTACAAGTGTTATGGTGTTTTGTATGTGGACTGTACTACGGCTGTTCCTCCATGCTGCAATCAAATGTGTAACTCAGTTAGTTTACATAAGGATGATACCTATTAATGGTATGTCCAAGTGATGTTTAATGGATGTGCTCCAGCATTGGGAATCTATGTCACAGTGAGCCACACACTGTAATGTGCTACACCTTGACACAACCATAACTGGAGAATGCTGGGGTGACAGATACCTGTCATGGGTACTCCCCATGCTTTGGCACTACATCCCTGACTACATTATATGGAGCCCCTCATTAACACACCAGGGAATCCATGCAGAGTGGGTGGGGAACAGTGGTTACACACATGGATCCCACAATTGGCTCTGCTCCACAGAGGGACAGTTAGTTAATCGATGGGATGGCGACAGCAGACACATTTTGCCTAGGCTGATGAATGGTCTCTGACAATCGGGCATGTACCTACCGATGTACCTAGGAACCTATACATACAGTATCAACATATGCTGTTAGCTTTGTTTACTGTTCAGGTGTTGACTTTCCTTGTTCCAGTAGCTGTTGTGTGTGCAATAGTTGAGGGCTGCCTATGTAGGATTCACACAGTAGGCCACATATACATTACAATTTACAGGTGGTCGTGTGTGTGTGCCATCCATTTTACTGTGTGTGCAGGTGGAGAAGTGTGTCAGTCCGTAGGGGCCTACACTGTCAGTGTATGTGCTATACGTTCCCTCTTTGCCAAGGCGTGGGCATATTGGGCATGCCTCCGTCTGCCTACTGGGGCTGGCATAGGGTGTTTGTGGTCTGAATCCCTCTGTGCCTGTGATGGCCTTGGCAATTGTGGTGAGCTGTGAGGGCCTTCACTATTATGTCCCTGCTGAAGCTGTTTCCGCAGGATCATATTATGTAGCATGGCACATACTATGAAGATGTGGGCACACGTGCCTGGAGAGTACTGCAAGGCTCCACCAGATATGTCCAAGCAATGGAACCATGATTTCAGCATCCCAAACACATGCTCTCTGATGATTCTGGTTTGTGCGTGTGCCTCATTATGGCGTTCTTGCATGGGTGTGTGTGCATTTCTGATGGGAGTCATCATCCACGGCTCCAGTGCATAGCCAGCATCTCCCACAAGGTGGCCATATGGGATGTCCCCCCTGACAAATACCTGATACAGCTGTGAGGCATGCCAGATGTGGGAGTCATGGTAGCTTCCAGGGCTGCCAGCACACACATTTGTGATAATGCCCTGGGCATTGCACACAACCTGGCAGTTGATGGAGTGGTATCCTTTGTGGTTTATGTAGCGCCTGCCATGCTCACCGGGTAGTGACTTGATATGTATGTGCATGCGGTCTATTGCACCCAGTACCTCTGGGTAGTGTGCCACATGGTGGAAGAGATGCATATTGCTGGCCAACTCCTCCTGAGTTTGGGGGAAGTATATCTGCTCATTGGCATGTGGTAACATGGCATCCAGGAACTGGTGGAGTACCCTGGATGCTGATGCCTGTGAGATCCCCATGATATCTCCAGTTGGCCTTTGAAAGGTACCTGTGGCTAGTATTCTCAAGCTTACACATACCTTCATGTCCACTGGGATGGGTTCCCATCTGTTGTTTCTGGATCTCAGGCATGGCCGGCACAGCTCAACTATTTGCTGTATGATGGCCCTGTCCAACCTGTAACGCTCTACTATCTCCAGATCATGTAGCCCCTGGTAAGTTACCCTTGGTCTGAACACTCTTCTCCTCCTCCAGGGCCTGAGGTGGTTGTCAGCATCATCCTCCACAACACCTTCAGTCTCCAACACATGGTGATGAATCACAGCTATGGCAGCTCCCAACAAGTACATTGTAAAAGTTCCCCATCTGTTTACACCGATGGTGCAGTGTTTGGGAATACACAAGTGTGTGTGAGGTGCCTTCACACTTTATACTATTGTGCTTTGAACACTGATGATGTCATAGGGTGTGTATGTACAATCAGAGCTGCTGGGTATCTTATGTGTTTTACCACAGGTACTGCTATTGTGGTGCCTTTGGTGTTGAATTACATTTAGCTGTCATGGATTATCTCTTGCCCTTGCCTTAACTTTTCTTAACGATTCCCCTCCCATTGTCTGGCATGCATCCAGCAGCCTGCTTTCTTATTTTGTACTTTCCCAAACCAGGATTGTCTTGCGAATTGTGTTCTATAGCCGATCTACTGCAGGTTTGCTTTGCTCTGCGACAGTTCTCTTTTTTTTGCAATCCGACACCTCCCCTAGCCTGTTCTGCAGGTTGCTGCTAGCAGCCTTGTTAGCTGTCGTCAATGGCCCACTGTGCATTAATAGGTGTTAATAATTGCTCAGTTGTACTCCAATTACCCTACTGCGGCTATACCTACATCCACACCCCTATCCTGCGGCTTTGCTTAGCAATGGGCAGCCTGGATTTGCATTGCTCCAATGTGCATACAGCTACAGTGGCACACCCCACTGCTGATGTCATGTATACCTCCAGACCACTCCTCAGTGTTGTAGCGCTGCGCCGTATGGTACATCCTTAGGCCGGCGGGACATTTGCGATTCACTATTACTTGCCTCATTTGCATGGCATTGACTACTAATTCATAGTTACAGTGCCGAACACTGTCACAGACCCTTAGCAATCCTTGCAGCTTGGTTGTGGTGTAGCATGCATACCATTGACTATTATGGTGAAATCATGATTTGTGTTACATTGCAATTTTATGACATTTGTATATATTTTCCTTGTGTTCCCGTTTGCACACACATGCCCTGCGGTTGTACTTTGCGTTACTGTGGCCATGACATTAAATGTTATTTTTTTATGTGTTGTGCATATTTTCTTATGCCATTGGCTGTATATTTAGCCATTGGCATATGTTAACTTTGTAATACATGAGTCTGGTTCACTTTCATGGCTCCGATGTTCTGTTTGGCAAAATGTAAACCGTTTTTTTTTTGGTTTACATTTCTGTAGGCTTACGCTACGCCTACACCACTTCATGAATCGATATGTACCTTCATTTGCATGCTGCAGTACTGCACATGGGGTGATTAGCATACCTGAGCCGAGGTCTGCGCAAATTTGGTGTACGCTGGTAGTGCACGTGGAATTGGATCATACCTGAATCGCTCGGTGGACATATTTGGCGTTATACCACCTACGCTATGCCTGCGCCTGGCGCAAGCTTCATGAATCCCGGGGTACATCTAATGTTCTGTTTTCCCATTCATTCAGTAATTTTACATCACTGATGCACTTCTTCCTCATAATTTCAACTTTCTAAACACTGGTCTCTAGTTCAAATCCAAGGTACCCATGATTCTTATGGTCAGCTCCTGTTTTTTTTTCTGTCCTTCAAATGTTTTCATTTGGAACAATAAAAATTGTTTCAAGGACAAAATTCTCTGTACAGGTTTTGTTATTGGCAGATGACTGAGAAGCAGAATCTCTTCAGTGTGTTGGCTCACTCATTGTTGACTATTTTTCTCTCCTTTGCCTGTTCTGCATCCTAAATATCTTTGATTCTACAAGAAAACAATTCTAAAAACAGCTGGATATACCAAACTGAGTCTTACATCTGCTTCTCAACTTCCTGATTGCAGAGATAAACCTGCTTCTCTTCTGCCTAGTATACAGTGAATAATCATTTTCCACAAACATTCTGGTGTCCCAAATGTTAATACTTTTTCCTTCTGTCACAATTTTCTCAAGAGCAGATTTTTCTGCTGGTATGATTGCATCCTTACTAACATAGGTCTTGGCTGCACTCTTATGGCTATACACACAATGTGCTTTCTCAGTTAACACATCCTGCTGTGGAATACCAAATACCAGTTCAGTTGCTTATTTGTACTTTAACAAAATGAACGTATTATATTCCTTCAAGTTTCTCTGATATAAGAAAAAATCTCAGTTTTTCTCTGCATGGTCTAACTTCTAACTCTACATTTTCTTTTCTTTTGTTGAAACAGTTCTTATCGAGAAGCTTCATATTTAGCTAGTCTTTACTTCATTTCAACCTCCATTTCTGTAGTTTTATTGGTTCATCTAAATAGCTACTTGAAACTTGTATTCCTTCCAATCTTTTGTCATTTATATATTCCTCTAATGTCTCACTTATAATACCTCCAAGTGTAGTTGATTTATTTGTTCCTGTAGATCATACTCCTCAACTGTTGAGAATTTGACAGAATATCCAGATTGTTTTGGTCTGCAAGGACCTCATCTTTACTGGCCCTGCCTCCAGTACCCAATGCCCATGCCAGGTCTACCAACTACTCTCCAACCCCTGGACATCCTGCATTTTTGCTGGGGCAGGTTATGGGTCCTGAGGGTGTTCTGGGGGTTTGGCTCATCTATGCTTCCATCTCAGTTTTTTTTTAATGAATGACCTCACCAAAACACTTGTTGAGTACATCCAAGGGCAACTCCTTTCTCTGGACCATGCATCCCATTAGGAAACATTTCAATGAACACCCTCCCACCTTGGATGGGCATACCTATCCCTTCTCTGCCACTCTGTCAGTCACCGGAACC
This sequence comes from Protopterus annectens, assembly GCF_019279795.1. NCBI lineage: Eukaryota > Metazoa > Chordata > Ceratodontiformes > Protopteridae > Protopterus > Protopterus annectens. Next base: position 482,095,344 of record NC_056746.1, read on the forward strand.
ACTAACTGAACCCAGGTCAGATGGACTGTAGTCAGAGCTTTATCCCTTTACCCCACCAGAGCAGCTTTTTGCTTCATATGTTTAGTCTGTTCTTCATAAAATTTGTGGTTTACCTTGAAAATCATCAAGGACTGAAATCACTAAATAATGGCAGACATCTAAGTTTCAGACTTCATAGTATACAGAATATGCATGTTAATGCAAATCTGTTGCACTACCAACTTTCTAAAATCACTCCCTGATGTTGGAACTTTGTCCCCTATTATTTTTGCATTTGCAGAGAATTCTTGTGCTATGAGGTTGAGCGGTTTGTTCTAGATTACAGGAAGCCATCTCCTGTACTAAAGTCAAAACTTTTTGCTCAACAGCTGCAAAGTTCTCCCCAGCCAGAGTTGTTTCTTTTTATGGTTGATTTTCTTTTACTTTCTCTGTCATCCAGGCAGTGTAATGATTAGCCAGTAACTGAATTGTATCCAAATGTATAACTTTTACTGGCTTTTAATACTTTCTCAGTTTTCACATTTGGAGGAACACTTTAATCAACCTGCTGCTCAGTGTGCAGCCATCATGGAAGGTCAGTATTTATCACTCTTGAGACCACTTCTACTGTAACCAGTGAGTGACACTGCCTTTTAATTTCCTTATTTGTATCTTACAGATCAATACAAATGTGAATTGTGTCTTCCTGTACAATACTAATCATGCTATTCACCCATTGTGTGGATCTAACTGCTGCTTATTTACACCTAAGCTTTCCACTCATTTTACCTACCGGTCTGTGTTAGTCATGAGACATACTCGTACTTTCCTTAGAGCAGATATCACTAACATTGCTTCATTTTTTTCTGTGTTTCAGCCACATTTTTACTTTTTGTAATTATCTGCTCCATTATAGCCCTTGAGTCACATTATTTCCCATTGTTTTTTTTCTGCTCTATTAAAGAGCTAGTGTCATCTGCAAAAAATGCTTCTTGCAAGACATTTCTGGAGCTTAGACAAAGTGCTGTTTTTTTGTTTTTTTTATGACATTTCAGAAATATACCTCATGCATATCAATTTACATGTGTTATATAATTTAAAACTTTATTCTCTCAAAAAAAGATTTGAAGGTTTAGTGCTAGATAGTTCTGACATGCAAAGTCAGTATCTTTCACAGTCTATTAAAGACATTCATTAAATGTGGAAAAAAGTTATCATTAAATGTGGCAACACATTTTTAAGGTATGTAGTTTAGGGGATATTCAGAAAGAATCATAATGTGATTGCATTGTGACAAATAGCAAAGCTGACAGAGTGCAACATGGTCTGATTAGTCTGAGGTAGACATAAATGCTAACATAGTACAGACATGTCTCAGACAGTGCTGTATAACAAAACTTCACACTCACAAAACAACAGTCACCACAAATGTGAGTGGACCATGTTAACTGAGGTCTTATGACTAGAGGATATCAGCATGCAGGTAACATTACTGACACTAAGAATACCACACGTTTGGAAGAAACAATATGGAAAACCACGAAAAACCAGTCACAGCCACATAAAAATAATAAAAACATGTAATGTCTGTAGCGCCTCGGCCAAACACAGCCTTCGAGGAGTACAGTTCTTAACACCAAACCATCACAATATATAACACAAAATTAATAGCCTTAATCAATTACATATCAATTATCAATTAATTAATTAAATATTTCCAGTTGCACTCAGTGTTTAACCCTTTAGGAACTAGGGTGTTAAACTTTAAAATATACATAGATTCTTCATTTAAAAGTTTGTTCTTAATAACAGAAACTTCCCCTACATTCAGTGTTACCTGTTCCAGAACACACCCTCTAAGTCCTTCATCAGTGCCCTCATGAAAATCTTTAAAATGTAAATCTAAGGGACTTTCTACATGTCCTTTATTAATGTCTCTAACATGCTCCTACAACCTGTTTTTTAAAAGCTCTCTGACTTTCTCCAATATAAAACAGGTTGCAGGGGCACCTAAGATCATAAGCAACTCTTTCAGTATTACAGGTAAAATTATGCTTAGGACTAAAACTAATTCCATTAATCCTGTTAAAATTATGTACCACTAAATTGCATACAAAACACTTACCGCAACTATATGTACCCAATCTAATTTGTACTAATTCTTGAATATTAGTAATCAGATAAATTTAGTATGAATTAAAAAATCTAATAAAGACCATGACAGGCACCTGGTTAACATATTGATCACGTCATTAGCATAGTGTAAATCCTTAGAAGTGTGTCTGGATTCCACAGCCAAGCACACCTTATTTAATATCAGTGCTCATGCATGAGCTGGGATGAGTCCCATAGCATGAAACATAGAGTTGATAATACTGTAACCATTTGAAATATCATGACCCCCTAGAGAGAGTCCCAAAAACATGGAGACTGAACTACCAAAATAATGGATTTACATATACTGAGTCTAAGATGGCTATTTCTCAGGATACTCCCGTTTTTCTAATGGCAATCTCAGTGTTGATGTATATAAATTTAGTGGTTGTGGGGGTTCACCCTCCGCAAGGGGGCTTCAGGGGGGGCTTGCCCCTTGCAAAAAAGAAGATTAAAGCAAAAGAGCAATCTTCAAGATTTACTGTTCTCCTAGATTTTCAGTCTTTTTTATCATCTTGCCAGCACTTGGCATTTCAAGTGCCAACATTTCAATAGAAAGTTAATACATTATTTTACTGAGTTGACAGAGAGACACTCATGTTAAATCACCTCATTAGCATAATAATTGCACTGAAAACCACATTCAAGGATGATAGCAACAGTAGTCGCCATTTTCCAAGCAACCTAGTATACAGCAGAAAGTGGATATCTGATTATACAGAAATTTAGGGAAAGTGACAGCAAACAGAATTACTGGTAATGTACACCCCACTGTAGTGAGTGCTTCATGGTGCACATCTGCCACCCTCTCACACACACACATACTTGTTACACAGTGGACCACTGTGTATGCTAACACTGCACTGGCCACATTAGGAATCTGACAGCATGTGGGATCCCAAAATGAAAGGGCCCAGGGAATTGGAAGGACAAGCTGCAGTCCTGTGAGCATACAACCAGTCAAGGCACAGGCCATAAGCAGGGCAGCTTGCAGTCCTGGAGAAATTGGCATCCAGTAAAGGTTCATGGGACTGGCAGTTCAACTTGCAGTCCTGGGAGAAGTGCATAACCAACTATGGCAAAGGGAACAGGTGGAACAGCTTGTAGTCCTGTTGGGAACAAAGGAACAGGCAGGCTGATCCACAGTCCTACTGTGTGACTGTCTTCACAATGTTACATAGGTAAACACACAGCAGGTCTGGTTAATGGGTTACTGGGTATGTAGCATGATGAGCACACAATGTGCTACTGGCACTGAATCAAGGGACAACGGACATGGCTTACATGCCCACAGTTGTCACTCTGTAACATAAAGAACAGCAACCTTACAGCAACACACAAGACTGTGCCCATCACAGGGGTACTAAGGTCAGTGAGGTGGAAGGTGCTGGATATAGTGGACAGTGTTACATACACAAAATGATCCACATGTGTTTCTACAGCACTTTACAGGAACCTTCTGCTTCCATATCTTCACACAGCTCATTTACCATAAGGCCCATGAAAGCAGGCTATGAAGTAACTCCCTGGCTGCCTCTGACCTTATCTAACTGCAGCAATTCATCAAGCAGCCAGAGTTCTCAAATGCCAAGCACTATGAGGACTATCACATGTTTTATCCATCAAAAAAACAATGTACCATGTAGGTATAGCAGCTTAATGAATTTTTGAAGCATACATTTATGTCACACTGCAGGGCAGCCGCGGTGGTGCAGTTAGCATTGCCGCCTCACAGCAAGAGGTTCTCCTCTTCGATCCTCGGCTGGAGTGCCTTCTGTGCGGAGTCTGCATGTCCTCCCTGTGGTCACGTGGGTTTCCTCCAACTGCTCCAGTTTCCTCCCACATCCCAAAGACATGCTGTAGGTAGATTGGAAACTCTAAATTGGCCCTAGGCATTAGTGCGTGTGTGTGTGTGTGTGTGTGTGTGTGTGTGTGTGTGTGTGTGTGTGTGTGTGTGTGTGTGTGTGTGTGTGTGTGTGTGTGCGCGCGCACGTGTGTGCCTTCTGTGGAAGGTTGTGTGCCGGGCTGATCTCCACTGCCAATCATGAGCGGACAGGTGATCTGCTGTGGCGACCCCTAACTGGGAAAAGCCGAAAGAAGAAGACCATTTATGTCACACTGCAGTGTACAGACATTATAAGCTTTACAACACTTGACTTCACTATGTTCTGCCTGTCCTCAGATCATGTTCATAGGTTCATACTAGGCTATCTGCCCTAGGGCATTTATAAGCCTAGCCAGAGTATGTTTGGCTTTCGCCACCCATTTTAAATTAATTTTGCTATGCCCTTTTTCGAGGTTAGTATACTGTGCCTCTGTCTAACAGTGACACAGAAGTGATACCCAGGGTAAACCTATGATCTCCCATCCACTCATCAAGATTCCTCTTGAAGAGAGTCAATGAGGGACTCTGCCTAACCTGGACTGGGATTTTATTCCATAGTGAAGGGAGCCTTTGGGTTATGAATCTGTCCCTCCAGCATGTCCTATTTATTTCAGTGCTGAGGTTCAAGTCTCTCGAGCGTGTAGCTCGATGGGATTTGGATTTTTTTGAGGTGCAGCATGTCCCTTAATTCCGGGTTGGACATGGCCTTATACGTCAGGCACAGGTCACCACTGAGCAGGCGGTATGCCACTGAGTAGAGCTGGAGTTTCTTTAACCGGGCAGCATATGGCATCTGTTTGAGCCCTTTGATCCTCTTGGTGAGGTACTTTTGGGGTCTTTCCAGTTGCTGCAGGTGTTTGGTAAGGTACATCCCAAAAGGGGCATTGTACTCGATTATGGGCCTGATGAGGGATGAGTAAAGAGGCACGATGACCTCCCTAATCTAGATGTGAATCCCTTCATGATTAGGTGGGCTATATAAAATGTTTTTCTAACCACTTTGGCCACGTGGTTGTCAAATGAGAGATTGCTATCAACTTGGGTCCCCAGGTCCCTAATGACTTCTTCTGTACTTAATGGATTACCACCTATGTGGTAATTTGTGGGCACTTTGTTTTTGCCAAAGGGATGACTATACACTTTTGGCATTTAGCTTGAGGCCATGGCTCTGGCACCAGTTGTCTGTTTCTATGAGGCCCTTTTGGAGGATGCTTGTGTCGGCTGGAGAGTCAATTATGGCGCCCAGTTTGCAGTCATCTGCGAACTTGGTCAGCCACAGTCCTTCCGTGTTGGCCTGTACCTCCGAGAAATATATACCAAACAAGAGAGGTCCCAGGACTGAGCCTTGTGGGACGCCACTTGTAACTGGTTTGGAGTCTGACATGGCTCCAGCAATTCTAACCATGTGGGTTCTGTCCTTGAGCCAGTTTGCAACCCATCTAGTGACATAGGGGTTTATATTTAAGCTGGTGAGCTTATCTATAATGCCCGAGTGGGGTATTGTATCAAGGCTTTGCGAGGTCCAGATAGGCTGTGTGGACCACCTTCCCTTCGTCAATGGCCTTGGTGACTGTTTCAAAGAAGTCAACCAGGTTTAAGAGGCAGGATCTGCCCTTAACAAAGCCAAACTGGGTAGGATCCAGTGTCTGTAGGTCCCCAATATCTTTATTTATGAGGTCCATGATGATCCTTTCCATAGCTTTGCAGACCAAGCTAGACAGGCTTATGGGGCGATAGTTTCCTGGGTCCGTTGAGGCACCACCTTTGTGGAGAGGGACCACTGTTGCTGTACGCCACTCTTTGGGTACATATCCTGTAGTAAGGCTGTAATGTGTTGCACATTTTGCCCATTTATCACACAATATGTCACACATTTCTGTAAAGAAGCATTCGGAGGTATCCACTCTGCAGGAGTAGCCCATTCGGCTCCTGTTATTCAACATACCTCATGATCTGCTCATCAACTGTCCTCACTACAAGCCACATTCTCCTCGTACAACTGTACCATCTGGTGGTAAACTGGAGGAATTTTGTTGGTGTGTAGCTAAATTTCCTACACACTGTTCAACACTTCAAGTCTCTCTAGAAAATAGGCCTAGTGGGATTAACCCAGTCAAACAAACAAGTGGGACAGTAAGCATGAAGCTCTAAAGAAAAATCTATACATCAAACTTATATATATATATATATATATATATATATATATATATATATATATATATATATATATATCCCAACAACCTTCTGTTGCACGTAGCTCACAGTGTGCTCGGACTATACCAATACAGAAACCACCAAAGCAAAAGTCCAGCACTAATAAAGTTCACAAGTGTTCACAAATGTTGAAATAAAATAAAGTAAAAGTCCAGGTATTACTTTCAGCAGTATTTATTCAGGTATATATATATATATATATATATATATATATATATATATATATATAGATAGATATATATTCCTAAATATAAAGCAAACTTTGTACTTCTATATTGATATCAGTGTAATTGTATCCTCTTAAATTACTGGTTTATGTACTTTTGCATTCGTACCACTGCACATTCTTTGTATTTTATTCACTGTCACTTCATGTTTTTATTCTTTTATCTGATCTGTATGTGTGGTCATATTATTGACCCCAGGCTGAGACTGAAATTGGTCTGAATTGATTAATGGTCCATCCCAGTTAACAAATTCAGTAAATAGAAGTATACTAAAAGGGCAACAGTAAAAGTTAGACATACTTTTGTTTCTAGATGCATACTTACGTGTTATTATGTAAATCTGATTCTATTACTAATAGTATTTCATTCTATAATATGGGCTTGGTACTTGGCCTTCTCCTTTTTGGAATCTATTTCTCTGAAATGGAAGCAAATGCTGAAGATTTATGGCTGACTAAATTAGCAGATGATTGCAAGCTGGGGGTTATCATCAACTCTCCTGCAGATAACTATATTTCTTCAAGAAGGCCTATATCTGACTAACAAATGGTGCCAAAGCCATGATCTTAAACTCAATGTTAAGAAATGCATAATTGTTCCCTTTGGGAAATCAACCATCCCATTTAATTACTATGTTGATAATACATCCCTAAGAGTTGACCCAGTGTTCAGGAATCTGGGTACGCACATAGACAGTAGCCTTACCTTCAACTACTACGTGGCCACAGTGGTGAGGAAAACCTTTTATACTGCGCAACTTATTAGGGCATGGCATCTGGGTCCAAAGATGTCACTATCCCACTGTACTCTGCCCTTAGACCAATCATAGAGTACAATGCTCCCTTCAGTATGCACCTGACCAGTCACATGCAGCAACTAGATTGACTCAGAGGTTCCTTACAAAAAGAACACAAGGTGTAACAAACCTGCGTTATGCAGAACAACTTAAAGCCCTTTCTCTATTACATCGCCCATAGATTGCTGAGTGGTGATCTGTGCCTGGATTAAAGGCACCTGCAAATCCCACACTTATGACTCTAATGCATAATCATAAGTCAAACAATACCAAAAATACAAGGGCTAGGGATGTGAATTTTGTCTGTCACTTAAATAGAGCATGCTGGAGAGATAGCTATGTGTCCCATAAACTGATCCTCCTATGCCTGTAATATGCAAACTGTCTTGGTTGGAACTTGAAAATAGATCTCACAACTATGCTACTTAACTGCATTGGCACAGATGAGACCTGCAGAGTCTGAGGCACACGACTTTTTTTCTAATTGTGTAATCTGGTAATTAATTGTTTTAACTGGTGATTGTTTTATTATTTTATGTGGTTAACTTTATTCTATCAATGGACATAATTTTTAAATATGTAAATAAAACCTGACTACACAAACATTTGTTTTCAAAATCCATAGGATATGTTGATCATTTCTGAAATAACTTTCCACAAAGTCAAGGTAATCCGTACATGGGATAGTTTTGTGTAAACAGTGTGCCTGAAAATCTTGAAATGCTCATTTCTTCTGCGGTACCTATTTAGAGAAATTCAAATTTTTATGAAGTAGCATAGCAGTTAATTTTCTATTCCAAACTCAAGGAGCAATGAACCATACAGTGGTTATTAAAGGAATAATTTGCTACTGTGGGTGGGTATATCAGGATTTACTCACTGGTGGTATGCTTAGATCATGAGGGAAAAACCTGAGTGATTAAACAAAGCCAACCATGGAAAAATCCTGATATACCCACAAACAGGAGTAGATTATTGCTTTTATACAATAACATTATTTAATAAAGAAATTGCTTATCTTTCTTAAATAATCCAATTATATAAGGAGACTTCTGTCTTCTTCAGCTTTGCCTTTGCTATTCTGATATATTGTGCATGGGTATGGTACTTACATTCCCATGCTTGCAAAGTACATCAGTGCAGGAGAAATGACAGAGAAAACAGAATTTCCATTGCTGTTTGTTTAATTAAAAACAGTCATTTACAGGCACAGGACAAAAATATGAGGGAAATCGGGTATGTTTCTGTTTTAGTTTTGCAGAATACATCTGATTTTCTCATATTTTGGTGTGTCGTCCATTATATCCCAATAGAAAAGTCTGGCCACTCAATGGTACTTCAGAAGCTGGATTTTATTCTGTTGTTGTATACTCAATTTACAACTGGCAGGCTGGTTGGGCTGTCCAATCAGCGTGCTTGTTTTTGAATAGCAATGAACCATTACTCTGTAATATATTTTATAACACGTAGTCGGTAATAACTCATTACAACAGGTGATCTAATGAATATTACTTGGATGGATGCACAAGAACAAAATTCCATAACCTGTACAGGATATATTTTAAGCAGGATATGCAATTACTAATAATTATGCACAACATATAGTATATTATCCCCAAAGTCAAGTATACAATATTCAATATGCTTTGGGGATCTGCCATAGTAGAGTACAGGCGCTCATTTTAATAGTTTTGGGGCTATTGTTTTACAAGTACTTTTCATTTCCAGGATAGTGCAATTGTCAATTTGAGACTTATAGAAGATATAATTTCTAGGTCTGACTGTATATCATTGCTTATTCATACTGCTGCGTATGTACAGCACATATACTTGGGATCTCTATATTTTTTAACTTCTCTATTTCTTGACTGACCATCATCTCTACCTCCCAGCCAGCCAGCCTGCCTATTTGACTCATTCTGGTTAAGCCCTATATCTCATTCATTCCTTAAGAGAGAAGGTCGAGTGAACTCTTGGCAGGATCATCACTCATGTGGAGGTACAGAGTTTGCTGTCTGAGTCCCTATGCTCCCCATCCACACTTGACATCAATCCTTAGGTGGACTGTGCAATAGACATTAGTGCTATGCTTTCTCTCTCTCTCTCTCTCTCTCTCTCTCTTTCATAAGGAGCATTAAATCAGGAGGACTGCAGAATGTTTCTCTGGTCTCCATCTGGAAAAGTCTTTTTGAGCATGCATCTTTGAGCATGTTTCCTCACTGTTCCTCCAAGAAAGGTGAGTGCCTATCCAGCACATTCCTTTGTTCCTCTCTCACCCTGTCTGGCTCCCTCAGTGCCAAGTTTGCTATCTGATCCCCTGTTACTTGTGTCACAGTCAGTGCTCCATCTCTCCATGCCAGGAAGCTGGACAGATCTCTTCCATAACTAAAAAGTATCCCTAACATTCAGAGACTCGCTGTCTTTTTCTTTTTTTTTTTTGCTTCTTCTTGGAGACTTGAAATATATCCGTTCTGTATACTGTATGCCATTTATCAACAAGGATAGTCATCCTTATGCAGTTTCCAGACTTCTAATCAGTCTCTGATATTTCTCTTAGAAGAAAACAAAAGTCTATGTACATCTTTGAGAGAATTGTCCGATGCCATTGCCTAAACTTCTATAAAACATGCGAGATACATGTCTAAGAAGTACAGTATTGTGTTGATATATGATATGCGCACCCTCCATTTGTATGATTTTTTAAAATGTCACCATTTATAGCTTCCGGCTGTATTTTCAGATAGAATACCCAGCGTGTATTGCAGTACTCCTTTGCATAATAATGCAGTTTTCCAATGATATTTAACTCATTAACATCTATGTGGTGTGAAATATCACACCTCTAACAGCCTACATACTTCTTGCATTCCAAAGCATTTTCTAATGCGTGGGTTTGTGCTTGTTTTAGCTCAGTGGATCCTGTTTGGGCATCCTGCAGGCTACTACAGCACCAGCAATGAGGAAGAGAGACTTTTTGCTGATTATAAGTACCTTTTTGGCTTTTTTTGACTGTTTTTTGCTAACTGCACTTCTAAAAGCTGTTTTTTAGTAGTCTTGCTACTATTTCTACTGTATTTAATATTGTTTTATTGTTTGTGCACTTGTTTTCTTCCTAAATTTAAAGGTTAAGCTGCATTTACTGTTGTAGGCTACACACTCAAATGTGATAGTCTTTTCTGTCCTTATTTACTGTTTAATTGCATTTTTATGCTTAATTTAACCTAAAAAACAAAAACAAATATTATCTGTTTGCTCATTTCCCGCCTTTTTTCTATACTAGAATAGTCCGTATCCCAGATTTGCTGGTTTCAGGACTTTATTTGTGTGTTTCTGAGTTGTCCAGACCTTGCTGTGGTAGAGAGAAGTCTTTCTGCTTATCAGTGGGAGTGGTAAGCATTGAGCTGCCCATCTATCACTAGAGGAGTAGTTTCCAGCTCAGGAATTGTACCTCATTGGCCGTTTGGGGCTGCTTTCTATCCCTTTCAACTTTCTGGCTTAAAAACCCTTGTTTGTGTGGGTTTGCACATCGCACAGTGCTGCTTAGCTAGGTTTAAACTATTACCGGCGCCAGAAAGTCTGCTCTTCAATAGCCAGTTTTCCAGTCTTAGTACTCAAACCTGATTCTTTGAGCTCAGCACTTGCTTAGAACTTGTTATAAGCACTAGATATTCTATAAATTGCTATAGCACTCAACTTTCCTTACTAAGTAAAGAGGAAAGCAATTCTAGTACTTAAATAAACAAGCACCTATCCAGGCATGTCTAAGGGTCAGCTCCCGGTGTTTTCTCCTGTCCGCCTGGTGAATCTGGGCATCTTGGAGCAATGTAGCAATTGCCTCATGTACACAGACAACCCTCTCCACCTACCACCTAACACTAAAACTTGTGAGAGATGCACTTATATAGCCAAGCTGGAAGCCAAGCTCTCTCCAGCCAAGACTGGACTAGTCAGTCAAGAGAAGAAGGTAAATACCCACACCACACCATGTACAACACATAGTCCTTCTAAACCGCCAAAACCTACACATAGTAACACAAAACACACACCTACATTCGCAGAGGCTCTTAATAAAAATCTGCCCAAGCAGCAGAGACCTCCAAAGCTGAAAAGCAAATAACCACCACCCCCTAACACAACCCAAGCGACACATAGCTCACAAAACCAGTGTGCCACACAACCTCAGCCCTTAAGGCAAAACAATGTACCCAACACACTAGTCATAGGTGACTCTATAGTCAGGCACACTGATATTCCACTCACCAGGCTAAACAAGGAGAAAATTACAGTCAGCTGCCTGTCGGGTGCCAGGATCAGCCACATAACGCATGCATTCAGGTCAGTGATTAATTTCTTCACTGCAGGACATCCATGACTAACAGTCTTAATGTCGTTTAGTTAATAACTCCTTGCCCTTTCTAATACTGCCTATTATTAGCTGGTAAGTCATGTAATTATAGAAGCCAGGGTCTATATTACAAGATCGAATGCTTAGGTGATCGGACAGCTAAACACTGAACTTGTAATATCGAAAGCAAAAAACAGCGAACGGCCGATTTAATGCAGGGAAAGATTTCCCTTGGCTGTTCGCTGGATTTTGCCATTTTGTCTACTGTAGAGCGATCACGTTGTTGGTATATTTAGTTAGGTGGGTATGGGGGGCACAGCCCTCCACGTCAGGGGGTGTGGGGGGCAAAGCCCCCCAGTTAGTTTGGGTGTAAAGTTTTTTTTTTTCCCATGGCCGACCGACGTGTTTTCCTGCGCCATTCAACATTTTTGAGTTCGATATTACAAGTTCAATATTTAGCTGTTCGATCACCTAAGCATTCAATCTTGTAATATAGACACAAGAACCCAGACCTCAAAAAATCTCTGGACACTATAAGGAAGTGTGGGTATGAACTGGAATTATATAACAGGGGTGTTATAAGATGGATTGAGTTAGTGCATGACCTAGCAAGATGTAGAATGCTCTAACTTTATTTTACTCCAAACATCCCCTCTGCTGATAAACAGTATCTGAGAGCACAAAGTACTGAGTGCACACATTAAAATGTGTCATGCAAACTACTTTCATCATGCAACAACTGATTTCCCCCAAATGTAGAAAGGTTATTTAGTTCTGTCACAGCAGCAGTAAATGCTGTTGTAAGGGAGAATGTCACTTTGTCAAAAATACAGCTCTTCTATTACAATGTAATACTCAAAAAAGTACATTCAATCAAATAAGACAACTTACATAACAAAATGTTTCTCTTGGGGGGAGGCAAAGCTGACACTTTCCAAACCGGATAATAGTATAATCAGGTATGAGATTGTTGCAGCTTGCTGGAAATGAAATGTCCCTGCCTTTCAGTAAAATAGAGTATGAATGAAAGTATTAGTTGATAGACCTCAACTTAAAATAATAAATTACTCCCTTGTTGTTGGCTTGTTTTTTTTTTTTTTGTCTTTGTTTTTGTCTTTTTTATGTAACAACCCCAGGAGTCTTACCATACTGACTGATACAGTTTTCTAAAGAATTATGTGCAAGTATTTTCCAGTTTGCAAAATCTGTAACAGTGCAGCATTCTTTGCATGAGCACCACACTGACTTATTGATAAAAAATTTTCTTCATAGCTCCAGAGTTTCAAGTTCATTCGTGAACTTTGCTCACTGTCTGTACAAATCTGTTGCATCTTCCCCATGCCTGTTTGGGTTTTCTCTAGGTGCTCTAGTTTACATCTATTTTATTCATTTCAATTTGTTTACCAGGTAAGTGACCTGGTCTATTGACCCTTTTCAGCCATGATATGGGTACATAAGGCAAGTAGTATATGCAATAATATTTACAATGGTAGTTTAGTATAAAACTACACTGGGTATCACATGCAACTCAAGTCATTTTATAATATGTAGGTACAAGGCAATAAAAAGAGTATAATGCAGATTTTATGGTATTAAATATATTATATCATATCATTCAGTAGTACTGATATGTACTGTGTATTACAAAGAGTAGACACAGAAAGAGGAGAACTATATCCAGTACTGTGATAGCAAGTACATTTAACATATTTTTGTAATTGTTCATTCAGGGCTGAAACTGTTCCAATGTTAGACTGTTTTACCTCATTAGGGAGGGGGTTCCATATTGCTGGTCCTAGACTAGAGAAAGCCTTTTCACTTACTGTAGTTTTAAGTTTTGGTTGACAAGTCTAGGGAAGTCATCCTTCTTGTTTCTTAGTGGGCAATTGTGATTTCTAGTAAGAAGGATTCTTTTTAAAGGGGAACATTAGCTGAGGATGATATTTTTAGACAAGGTTGCATGTAGCAATGTGGCTCTCCATGTAATGGACAGCCAGCAGGGTTAGTGTTAGCATTTTGAAGTCAGGTCTGTGTACCACATTATGTTGGCCTATTTCACAGAAGACATTGACAGTGACTGGCACTTAGTTGCAGTGATGATACATTACAACAACCTTATGTAAAGGGCTGGCCTTCAGTGCAATACTGCCCCAAGCAAAGAAATCCATGGACCCCCGCCCCATGCCTACTGTTTTACCGCACAAACACACACGCACACACGCACGTGCGCACACACACACACACACACACACACACACACACACACACACACACACACAAGCCCATGTACCACACTAGGTTGGTCCATTTCATGGAAGAGCACTGACAAAGACTATTATAACTAAATGTAAGTTTTAAAAAATAAGTCATACTGTTTAAATAATTCATAAAATCATGCAAACTGTCAACTGAGCTAATCCACATAAAAAACAAATCATCTATATATCGGCAATAAAAATATACAAACTTAAATAGCAATACCTATACAAATACTGTCATTCCTACTCATTCATAATAATATTGACATAACTAGGTGCCTTATTAGCTCCCATAGCTACATCAACTGCTTGTTTATAATATTTTTTATTGAATAAAAAGAAATTATTAGACAATATGAGATCCAGAATACTACATTAAGTTTCCAACTGTCTTGCAGAAATCTTATCAAAATTAAGTAAATAATTCCTAAACATCTCCAAACCCTCCTTATGCATACAAATTTACTACAGCAGCTGTTACCAAAATAACAGTATTATTAAAAGGTGTCTTATCAATATTAATTAAAAATGCCATGAATCCTTAGTATAAGACAACAAAGTACCCACTATGTCCTTAATTGACTTTTCAATATAAAAAGCCAGTGTTTGTGTTTTCAGTCCATTAGCAGTAATAACTGGCCTAAACAGAGGGCCCATCCTAGATATGTGTATGTTCGGTATCCCAAATAAAACTGGCAAAACAGGACACTCAACACTCAAAAACTGTGAAGAAATATAACCATTAGACACCAAGCCATATAATTCAGAATCAATACATTTATATGCTTTCATTACATCTGAAAAAGTCACCTCCTCATATATGTCTGAAGTTAACATGTTTTCCATTTTATTACAGTACTCATTAGTTTCCAGAATTATTATATCAACCCTCTTGTCTGACTTCATCACCCATAAATTTCTTTCACTATAAGATTATGCCATTTCCTTTTCTTACTAAGTGTAGCTGTTGTCTCAGAACTTAATTCTTTTTTGCATAAATTTTCAAATGTAACTAAATTCACCTGTAAAACTGGATTAAAAGTATTCACATGTTTAAACTGTACAGCCCGACTAATGCTACACTCTTTCTCAGAAACATATACAAGTTCAGTTTAAGACAGAATCATTTTAACTCCAGGAATAAATGAGGCAATATGTATTCATAATAAAGTAAAGTAATTTTCTTTAAAAATAAAAAAAATAAAATCTCAGGTTTTAAAACAATTATGTTGCATTATGGCGGTGAAATTGGGTGTATATTGTACCTTATACATTTTTGTTACTTTTTAAATGTTTTATTCATCAATTAATTGAGGAATTTGTTGTTGCTGTTTATTTGGTGGGTTTTATGTTTAGTTTTTAGTTCTGAAAAAGTCTAGCATTAGCATAGACGAAAGCTCTCATAATCCTATATATAATATCAGACATTTGCTTTTCAGGCTTCATACCCTTCAGGAACAGCATATCAGTGTAAAGTCTTCTATTCTAGCAAACATTTAAAGTATATAAGTGCAATGTTTAAAAGATGTCTCTGATTTGGGGACTTTGCCCATCATTATATGTTGGTGTTGTCCCTGATTCTGATAGCTCTCCTTTGTCACTGTTTTTTCTGATTGCTCCCGCTGTTGTTTTTTTTTTTCCCTGACAAAAGTGACAACTGTAACCAGTAAATAATGTCAAACATTTTGTCGCTGTCCTACTTTGGACATAATAGAAGAGTTTTTGTAGGTTCTGTTCAACAAACACATCACAATAGAGGTTAACTGACTTTAACTTAAGTAACTTATATACAAACTAACTGCTGGAATCATGCATGTTTACTCTCTGGCTGCACTCTCAAAATGGCACTAGGAATGGTGCCAAAATGGCCTGACATTTACACATGCACGCTACCTCTTTGACATGCTTTTTAAAAGACACAGTACACAGCACGAGCACTCTGATCTACATACTCCCTCTTGAAAAAATGAAACATGCGATGTTATGAATCTATTTGACATGCAGATATAGCAGACAGTTCTCTATCATGCATTTACACAAGATAAGGTATATATATATATATATATATATATATATATATATATATATATATATATATATATATATATATATATATATATGTATATACACACACACACACACACACACACACACACACACACACACACACACACACACACACACACACACACACACACACACACACACACACACACACACACACACACACACACACACACACACACACACACACACACACACACACACACACACACACACACAGAGTTAAGTCCATGTTGCTGCATATTTCACACTGGACCTGGATACTCATCCATATCATGTGAAGTAAAACTGAGAACTGGGCTTAGCAACTGGAGCTGTCTCTGTAAAATGTTTGGTCTTAGAATTGTTTGGAACATCTTCAGGAATGGAATCAGAGGTAGGAACAGACTGTGGAATGGAAACAGCATTTGGTTTGCTCTGGGATCTAGAGTCTATGTCACTAGAACAATGTTGTGATGATTCTGGTACAGGAAGTAGATGCCTACAATTTCTTCTGTACTTCATGCCCTCGAATTCTACAAGGTAGGATCTGTGATTGCCACATATTCTAGTAACTTCACCAATATGGTCAAAACCTTTCACTGTTTGTATTCTCATGGTCTCTCCTTCCTTCAACAGACGAAGAACTCTGCTCGATTTGTCATAACTGGACTTCTGAATTGAACACTTCTTGAATAGTTGAGCCTTTATGGTTCTGTTGTTCTTAGCTTTAGGCCTCAGTAAACTGAAACTAATAAGTAGCATCATTCTGGTTTGCCTGGAAAGAAGTCTTTGAGCAGGTGAGCCAAGAATATTGTCACGGGGTATGTTTCTGAGATTAAATAAATTCAAAAAGACATCGGTATTGTCACGCTTTGACATTTTAAGTAATTGCTTTGCACTCTGCACTGCACGTTCAGTTAGACCACTTGACTGTGGATATTCAGGACTACTGATAACATGTACAAAGTCCCATTCTCTTGCAAATTTCTTAAACAACTGACTAGTAAATTGAGTACCATTGTCAGAGATAACTTTGTGCGGACTACCATGGATTGAGAAATGACATTTCAACTTAGTAATAACAGTAGTGGATGTTAAGTTAGGTAGTAAGTCAATCTCAAACCAGTTCGAATAAGAGTCTACCAATACTAAGTAGTGCTGACTGTTCCACTTGACGATATCAGTTACTATTGTTGACCAAGGTAATTCAGGAACTTGACTTAGCTGAAGTGGTTCTCTTTGGAAATGCGGTCTAGTACTATTGCATACTGAACAAGAAGAAAGTACTTTATCAATGTCTTTCAATAATGAAGGCCAAAATACTAATTCTCTCACTCTTCTCTTAGTGGATGTGGAACTTGGGTGACCATGATGCAGAGTCTAGATATATTTTTGTTGTAAGGAAGCAGGAACAACAATTTTAGGACCTTTGAAAATAATGCCCTCTTCCATCAGCATTTCATCTCTGTAAGGAAAATAGGTTTGCACTTCGGGTGGTACACTAGATTGCTTTGATGGCCATCCAACATTAATGTAATGATTGAGATTTTGCAAAATTGGATCAGTCTTTGTGTGATCTCTTAACTCATTAAGCCAAGTTGTAGAAAAATTGCACACTGCCATCATGTCAAAGTCAAAATTCTCTACATTAAGCTGTTCCATCGTATTTCTGCCCGATCTGGATAAAGTATCAGCCTAATAGAGTAGTTTGCCTTTCATATAGACCATTTTGAAGTTGTACTTTTGTAATTTGAGCATCATCCTTTGTAATCTCACTGGAGCTGAATGCATAGGCTTCTTTAGAATAGTAACTAGAGGTTGGTGGTCAGTTTTAATCTGAATAGCTCGACCATAAATATAATCATGAAACCTGGAACATGCAAATACTATCGCCAAAAGTTTTTTCTCAATTTGAGCATACTGCATCTCAGTTTGAGTAAGTGTTCTAGATGCATAGGCTACTAGTCTGCCCTCTTGAAGTATAACTATGCCCAGACCAAATTTTGAAGCATCACAAGAAAGGGTGACTGGTTTATTCACATCATAGTATTTTAATGTAGGTGGGGTGGCAATTTTCTGCTTAAGGTCTTCAAATGCCTTCTGGTGTGCAACATTTTTGCACATTAGCTATCATAAAGGTGCTGTCAACTCACCAAATTCTGGTATAAGGTTGCCTACATAGTTAATCATGCCAAGAAAGTCTGTAGAGCTTGAATATTGTCTGGTGCTGACATTTCAAGGATAGCTGCTTGCTTGGTTAGGTATGGTCTCAAGCCACTGCTAGTAAATAAATGACCTACATATGTAACTTCTGGTTGCCTGAATTTGCACTTCAGAGGATTGAGCTTCAAGTTTACTTCACATGCTCTGTCTAGAAGTCTGTTTAGGTTTCTGTCATGCTCTGCTTCACCATTGCCTCCGACCAATAAATCATCTACTATTATGGCACAAAGATAACCTGAAAAAATTTGCTCCATTGCACGCTGAAAGACTTCACTTGCAGAATTTATTCCAAATGGCATCCTTAGGAATCTGTATCTGCCAAACAGGGTACTAAATGTGGTTAGTAATGAGGATTTGTGATCAAGCATCACTTGCCAAAATGAACTTTTTGCATCCAAGACAGAAAAGACAGTGGCATTCAGTAGTAGGGCTGTGACGTCTTTGACTGTGCACATTGGACGATATGGTCTCTTCAATGCTTTGTTCAAATCTCTTGGGTAAATACATATTCTGATTTTGTCTGAGCCTTTTTTGTGAGCTGCCACCATGGATGACACCCATTCAGTTGGTTCTGTAACTGGATAATTTACATCCTGCTGCACCATTTTATCCAACTGAGCCTTGACTTTATCCTGCATAGCTATCGGAACACTTCTTGCTAGTCTAACTACTGGAGTGACCTCTGGATCTATCTTCATGGAATACACAACTGGAAGTTTGCCCAACTTTTCATTGAAAACATCAGCATACTCTGAGAAGAATGGCTTTAGAAAACTTGAAAGTAGGAGATGCACTTATGTGATGAACTTCTTTGGTAAAAGAAAACAGATTCATTCTCAAGCTATCTTTGAGACCCAGTAAAGACTGTACTGGTCTTCAGGCTACATAGAATAGCAAGTTGTAACAGTTCTTGGCCAAATAACATGAAAGCATCACTGAACCTTCGATTTGAATTTCTTCACCATCATAAACAACAAGTTTTGCACTACTGGCCACACTGAGTTGTTCATTAGCTCTCACTTTAGAAAATGTGTCTGCTGATATGACATTACACTTTGAACCTTTAAGCTCTGTGGATTTACCATTGATCTGGACAGTACAGAGCACTTCGCTCTTTGTTAATAAATTCACTACATCAACTCTCTCAACAATTACTGATACACCATCTACAGAGAAAGCTAACTGCTGCAACCCTACTTGATCAGTTTGCTTTTTTGTGTGACCTTTCTTTACAACTGTGTGAGGTTTACTTGACTTACAAAACTTTTGAAAATGGTTCCATTTTTTACACTTGTGACATTGCTGACCAAATGCTAAGCATTTCTCTCGTTTAGACTCATGATTTGCACCACAATTGTGACAGTTAATAATAAAGCTGGACTTGGATTTTTCTGATTCACACTTGTACTGCACTGAGGAACATGATCCTTTAACTGAACTAGTCTTAGAACTTGCTGGAAAGCTATGTGGTTTCCCTGGTGAGCCAGCAGGGGCTTTGGCTGCTATGTGCTTAGGCCTATTTCTGTTTGCCATGTGTTGCATACTATCTACATTTGCTCTGGAGTCTGTTGAAACCATGCTCTTGTCACTCACAAGCATACTTGTGTGTTTTTCTGTCACCTCATGGATTTCACAAATCTCCATGGCTTTACTCAACATTAAATCACTGTCATGAAGCAAGATCTTTCTCACAGCAGCACTATTAATACCATACATGAGCCTGTCCTTTATTAACTCGTCTTTTAAGTCACCAAACTGACACGTTTTAGCTTTGTTTCTCAGGTCAGTTATATAAGCTGCAAAGGTTTCCCCTGATTTCTGATCTCTTGTGTAAAACAAATGCCTCTCTAATGTAATATTTGTCTGGGGGTTACACATTTCTCTGAACATGCGCTTTAAACACTCAGGGTCTTCTCTTGATTCAGCCTGTACAACAATATGATGATTATTCACCTTCTCCCTCATATACTACTGGTGCATACACAAATGAACGCTGTCTTCCTAGGGCCTCTGACCCAGCTAGGTTTAACAAAATGAATGCCTTGGTGCATGCATTTTTATCTGAATAAGCTGCTTGTATAAAAATATTGTACTCTTGGTCAAAAATTCTGCAGCTCTCTGCAATATTCTGACCAGATAGAAGTGGTAAGGGCTTTCGAAATCCATATTAACACATACCAGTAAGGGGTATTGCAAATAAGAATGAACACATATACATATACACATATGCCAGAAATTTATGCCAGTATTTGTAACTTTGCCCTTATACTTTTGTGCTTCTGAAACTATGCTTTTGGGCTTTTCGAAACTATGCTATTGGGCTTACTCTGCGAAATAACTCTCTCGAGCACTGTAATACCTTTGAATTACTGTATTGCAATAAATCACCTCTTATCACAACAAGAAGCATCTCAAATAACTGAACGATGCAAGCCTCTGTATAGCTGGACTTTGCAAAAAAAGTCTGTAGGGCACTGTAATACTCGAAATTGTTGCCTTGCAAAAGTAATCTATTATCATTTTAAGAAACATTTCAAATAACTTCACAATGCAAATGAACTGGGCAAGAGAAGCTCATAGTCAATAACATTTCGAAGTAATTGCACTTTGCGAATAAACTGTACACAGCACACTGAAATTTCCCCAAAATGGCGGTACCTTGCTAGGCAACTCTTTACAGTGCAAGAAACATTCTGTAACGGTGGTACATTGAAAATAGACACACCCAGCACAAGAATCTTTCAAAATGGTTATACTTTGACTGTACTTCACAAAATAGTTGCACTTTGCACACAAATAAACTCTTTGGAATGCATGCAGAGTAACAAGGACACACTGGAAGCACTTTTACACACTTTGAGATACTTCGAATAACTTTAATTATGCCCTTGATACAATACAAAGTCATAGTTATGCCAAAACACTGCACTTTTGCCAAAAAACATGCAGTTACCTTGCTTTATTTATATTTAATGTGCCTTTTTTGCCCTTACTATATTTGTTTTGCTCGTTTAATCTCTTTTCATGCCCATTGTACTTTTCTTGAGCTCGTTTTACTCTAAGCATGGCCATTTTGCCTTTAACATGCTCATTTTACTTTGAACATACTCATTTTGTCTTTCTAATAATCGTTTTGTCAAATATCTTATTTTAAACATTTCCCTTAGTTAAGAAATCTTTTGTGCTTCACTCTTGTTTAATAATGCGGTTTGTGCCCTTGTAATGCTCCGTTTTATCCTTTTTATAAAATAAATAGTCTGTGCGAATTCTCATTACCTTTGATTCTTTTCTGGCTCTTTTTTGTGCTCATTTCTCTTAGTTTACCTTCACTGTCATCTCTGCACTTCATGGCTCCAAATATTATTCTCTGTGATCCCGATTCTGACACCATGTTGCTCTCCTACTTTGGACACAATAGAAGAGTCTTCGTGGGTTCTGGTCAAGCAACTTTATTTTATACAAACACATCACAATAGAAGTTAACTGACTTTAACTTAAGTAACTTATATACAAACTAACTGCTAGAATCATGCATGCTTACTCTCTGGCTGCACTCTCAAAATGGCACTACGAATGGCACATGCCTGGCATTTATACATGCACACTATGTCTTTGACATGCTTCATAAAGACATAGTACACAACACGTGCACTCTGATCTACACATTTGATAGTCACACTTCATATCCTATAGGAAATGCATGCAACTGCAGCAACTGTCAGTCTAGCAAGTGTTAACCTGTAAGTTTCAGATTTGTTAAAAACTGTCAAAGTATATAATAGTAATATTTAAATCTGTCTCTGATTTTTGCCCCCCCCCCCCCATTTGTTTTTTGGCTTTGTCTGTGATTATTGAGCTAAGAAGCTGAAAGTCCATAGCCATCAAGAAAATGCCTCCTATTGGTGATGTCATTCCTGCAAGTGTCCAGCTCTTCTGTGTAAACTCTCAAATATCCCTGACTTTGGTTCATGTTTCTGGTCTGTTCATTGTAAAATTTGTGTGTTTCTGGCAAACTGTTGAGGAATACAATGTCAGGCATGTAAGTTTAAGCCTTCATATCCATCAAAGAGACTGCGTGGTAATGCAAAACCCACTTTTCTAGTAACTTTGTAAGATTGTAGAAACAGTATTATGTAAAATATGTCTGATTTTGGGTCTTTGTCCTTCTATTATATTTAGCTTTGTCCTTAATTTTTGTGATGAAAGGCTGAGAACTATGAGATTGATTTTTTGTGGGGGAGGGGGCTGAGTACAAACCTCTCAACTGTCTTTTATTTTCTAGAATGTCCTGATGTTTTTTTTTTCTTTTCCCACCCCCAGTGCTGACCATCACCTCTTTAGCCTTCCATAGGCTCAACTTGATCCATGTCTGGGGCAGTTGAGGAGATTGGGTCATCATAACTGCTGTAAAATGGTAACCTTTCAGGCTCCGTAATTGCAGCCTTTGTGAAGTGCACATGCTTCTGCTCATGCACAAACCTGCAACTATGCAGCAGTGCAGTTCTACAGCATGAAGCTTCCCAGACTCATGATGCTGTTTTATTACAGAGAACACATGCTGCTTACCTTTCCCCAGGATGGGCAAGCTAAAGCTGGCTGCTTACTTCCATCTTCTCCCTGTGGCCCTCTGAAGCACTAGTGCCATTAACTCAACAAAGGCTGTCTGGGGTACAGTAAGAGGTTGTTAAGAATGTCCCTGATTTTGGCTCACATTTCTGTTTTGTTGCCCGAAAAAACTATGGTTTTAGCACATTGAAGAATGCACTCAGATGACAGGCATTCATCTTTCAGACATCACATCCATCAGAAAATGTACACTAGTATGAAAGCTGCTATTGTAGCAACTATCTCTAATGTACACAAATGCATGGATCCCGCCATACCCAACAGAACCAAGATGCTCTCCTCCAAAAAAGGAAGCCAATCTGGTGGCCCCCTGCCATAAACAAACTCTACAACAGAAGGAGGAAACTGATGCGGAATAAGGTGAAGTCCCAAAACTGGAAAAACTCCCTTATCAGCCTCAACAAAAAGTTGAGATCTCTCATCAAATCCTCTAAAGCTAGCTATGAAAACAGAATTGCAGCAGATAGTAAAGAAAACCACAAGGCCTTCTATAGTTATGTAAAGAATCTCCACAGCAGTATCCAGATTTACTCTGAGCTACTGCACAATGGTACCTCCTATACCGAGCCAACAGATATTGCCAATATACTGGCTGACAGATTCAGTGCCAACTTTACCCCTCCCCCCCAAGGGACCAGTCACAATACCAGTAGATTGCCAGGCACACAGTATTATTGCTGCACAGGTTAAAACAGCACTCTCCACGGCCAAGAATACAGCTTCTGTGGGACCTAACAATATCCCTGGCTGTGTTCTACATGAACTACAGAGTGAACTGGCACCTCAGCTGTGTGCCCTGTTTAATCACAGTCTCTCCTCAGGCTTTGTTCCTACCAAATTGTGGACTGCTACAGTCATCCCTCTCCACAAAGGAGGAGTGACTACAGACCCTGGGAACTATCGCCCCATTAGCCTGATGAGTCTGATATGCAAAGCTATGGAACGCATCATCATGGACCTAATAAACAAGGATATAGAGGGTTTACTATCATTATTTCGAATGACACTCGGTCGATCGCACTATGTTCGACAACAGAAAGTCGAACACGGCAATGTCGAACTTTAAAAGCAAGTCTAGGAACGGGTTTTAACACGGGTCGAGATAGGCGTTCACTGCTATTGCCGAACTACAAACCTCACCCCTATCTCGACCCATGTTAAAACCCGTTCCTAGGCTTGCTTTTAAAGTTCAACATTGCCGTGTTTGACTTTCTGTTGTCGAACATAGTGTGGTCAACCAAGTGTCATTTGAAATAATGATAGTAAACCATATAGAGAATCTCCAAACTCTGGATCGCACACAGTTTGGTTTTGTGAAGGGTAGATCATGCCTGCTCAACTTGGTCGACTTCTTTGAGTCAGTCACCAGAGCTGTGGATGAAGGCAAGGTAGTTCATACAGCCTACCTTGACCTGGCCAAAGCCTTTGATACCATTCCCCACTAAGAAATCATAGAAAAACTCACTAAGCTAGGCATCAACCCCTATATCACTAAGTGGGTTGCAAACTGGCTCACAGGTAGAACCCACAGTGTGAAAGTAGCTGACTCTAAGTCAGACTGCCTATCAGTCATGAGTGGAGTCCCCACAGGGTTTGGTCCTGGGTCCTCTCCTGTTTGGTATCTACTTCTCTGAAGTCCAGGCCAACATGAAAAGACTCTAGCTGACAAAGTTCGCAGAAGACTGCAGGTTGGGAGCTATTATTATCTTCCCGAGTGATGTTGACATTGTACAGAAAGGCCTAACTGAGACCAGCGACTGGTGTCAGAACCATGGCCTTAAGCTCAATGCCAAAAATGTGTCGTCATCCCCTTTGGGAAAAACCCGGTTTCTATGAATTACCACATCGATGGTAGTCCACTGAACACAGAAGGAGTTATAAGAGATCTGGGAACACAGGTTGACAGCAACCTCTCTTTTGACCACCACATTGCCACTGTGGTCAGAAAGTCCTTCTGTGTGGCACATCTTATTACTAAGGGTTTTGCATCCAGGAAGAAAGAGGTCATTTCCCTCATTAGGCCAATCATTGAGTACAATGTCCCATTTGGCATGTACCTCACTAAACACCTGCAACAACTGGAGAGGCTGCAAAAGTACTTCAGAAAGAGGATCCTAGGCCTTAAACATTTGTCCTGTATGGACAGACTAAAAAAAAACTCCAACTATTCTCTGTCTCATATTGCCTACATAGAGGGATCTCTGCTTGACTTACAAAGCCATATCTGACCCAGCTCTGTTAGAAATGCTACATCTAAAGAAATCCCAATCCTTCTTTACTACACACTCCAGAGACCTCAAGCTCATTACCACAATCAACAGAACATGATGGAGGGACAGGTTCATAACCCAGAGACTACCCATGCTATGGAATAGACTTCCCATACATGTTAGGCAGAGCACCTCACTGGCCCTCTTCAAGAGAAATCTTGATGAGTGGATGGGAAATAGAAAATTCACCCCAGGGATCACTCCAGTAGCTTTACTCGACAGAGACGCTGGGAACTAAGGTCGGGTGGCATGATGTCAGGGTAATCCTATGGGCTAGGCTTGTAAAGGCCCCAGGGCCATTAGCCTAGTACACACCTATGAACCTATATAGAAGCAACTAGGGTTGTTGGTCTTTGTCCTTTCATTATTTTTGGTTTTCTCCCTGATTTTTAAGCTAAGAGGTTGCAGACTAGCTGTTTTTATAGAAATGCCTGAAATACATTGTAAAGACATTACTTGTTTTATTTTCTTAATGTGATATTTGAAATGTGCACACACAACAAAGTAGCTATAATCGTTGGGTATGACAGGCTGTCTGTAGATAAAAAAGACTGACTAGTAAGGAAGCTGAGAGCTGTAAAAGTACTTTGCTTGGGGTGAGAGAGAGGTGTGCATACCTGTCAACTGTCCCTTATTTTGCTGACTGTCCCTGATGTTTGCTTTATTTTTTTCAGTCTGTTCCTCATAAAATTTCATGCTTTTCAAAACTGTTCAGGATGGCAGACAAATGATAGGCATTTCCATTTCAGGCTTCATATCCTTCAGACATACCTCTCAACTGTCCAGATTTTTGGCTCATATTTTTGGTCTGTTCCTCATAAAATGTGTGGTTTTCAGGCAATTCACTGAGATGATCTGAGGACTGAAGTCAATGAATAATGGCATACATTTGAGTTTTAGACTTCAAATTCTTCAGAAAATGTATGTTAAAACAAACCCTGTTACACTAGTAACCTTCTAAGTTTATAAGAGCAATGTTTAAAATATGTCCCTACTTTTGGGCATTTGTCCCCCATTTTGTCAGGCTTTGTCCAGATTTCTTGCACTAAGAGTTTGAGAGGTATGCCTTCAGAAAGTGCTGCAAAACCTGCTTTTCTAACAGCTTTCTTAAGTGTATAGAAGCAATATTTAAAAAATCTCTGATTGATAGTCTTTGTCCTAACATTACTTTTGGGGTTATCTCTGACTTTTAAGTAATGAGGTTGCAAGCCATTCCCGTGTATTTTTATAAATCTGCTTGAAATATATTCTGCAGGCATTACTTGTCTGTAGATGGAAATAATTATGCAGAGGTTGAGAAATGTGAGTGTACTTTGCTGTGGGGGTTGGGGGGGAGCTGTGCACGTCCCTGTCAGCTTACCGTTATTTTAAAGAATGTCCTGTATATTTTTCTGGTCTGGTTCTTGTAAAATATGTGTTTTTAGCAAACTGAGGATTGCAGTGAAGAACTGATAGACATTTCAGTAAATATATAGTGCAACATGATTATGTAAATTACAAAAGTAAAACTTGTGTTTTAACAATTTGCAGATGCAAAACAAGCTTCACTGGACTTTTTTGTGAAGAAAAAACACATTTTCTAAATGCAGCAGCAGTCCAAAGGATGATAATGGAAGTGATTCCAAAGAAATGAGGACCAAAAGAGTCGGTACTGTTTTTTTCAGAATTATGATCCCTCGTATATCGAGTTTTGCAACCATAGGTGATAGTGAAGTGCTAAAAACACATTGTGTTGAATGTTGTGAAATACTGTCTAACAAAGTAAGGAAAGCATCAAAATTTAAGAGGCATTCACACAAAAACACAAAGAAATAAGTTCAAAACCATGACAGTTCTTTGAAAGAAAGAATATTGAATTAAAAAGCTGACAGAAGCAGATGTGTTCAGTATTTCACATATCAAAAGTGGTGCTTTGCGAACGTCTTATGAAGTAGCACTTTGAGTTGCAAAGACTAAAAGAAAACATACACAATTGTTTTAACGTTAATGAAAGAATGCATTAAAGACATTTGCTTGGAAAAGTTGGCCAAGTCTGCAGCAAGAAAATAGCTCATGTACAACTTTCCAATGGCACCATAGCACAATGTTTTCAGGAACTGGCAAATGGTATGGAAGAGCAACTTATAGAACGCACAGATATTTCTAACACGGAAACTCTTTTAGTGTTCGTGCAGTTTGAACATGATGGTGATATGAAGGAAAACTTATTTTTTCTCTGCTTCATTGCCAACAAACACAACTAGCTCTGAAATGTATAGAACTTTGAAGGAGTATATTGTCAACAAATGTGTTTTGGGGTTTAAGTTTTGCATGGGAGTGTGTTTTGATGGTGTAGCTACAAAGACTAGAAAACATCCTGGAGTAGTTATCCAGATTAAGGAGCTTGTACCAGAATGTAAATCAATACACTGCTTCCTCCATAGGGAAAGTCTTCAGATGAAAAAATGTCAGACAAATTAAACTGTGTGCTTAGTGAAGTAGCAAAAATTGTGAATTATGTAAAGGTTAATTAATTAAATTCAAAAGTTGATCACAAACAACTGCGACTGCATGCTGAGGTACAATGTTTATCAACAGAAAACATTCTTCAGGGGTGTTTGAACTGCAAAATTAATTCTTAGTGTTTCAACAGGAAAAAAAAAACTACTTTGGTCTCAACTTTTTAAAGATGTAAACTGGACAACCAGACTTGCTTATTTGTCTGATATCTTTAGTAATTTATTGATCTTATTACTTCCATGCAAGGAAGGAAAGCAACATGTTTTTCAATGGCAGATAAGATCAAAGGAAAGAAAGAAAAGTTAGAAGCATGGAAGAACAGAGTTTCTACAGCTTGCTAAGACATGTTCCATAATTGATTAACAGTTATCAGTGAAGCAGGTAATGATTTTGATATTGCTTTGTAAGTTGTTTAGCACTAAACACCTTACAATTTTGATAAAACATTTTGAATTTAACTTTCTATCAAAAGAAGATTCACTCACAGGAAATTTATGGATCTATTCTTTCATTGAAAGGTAATTTAAATTAAACTATAACTTTGCAGGATAAATTGTTTGAACTTACTAATAAAGGATTGAGGATGACATTTGGAAATACAGCATTACTTGCCTCGTTTTGGATAAAAGTTATAAGTGGATATCATGAAATTGCTGAAATTGCTTTAAAAATACTTCTTCCATTTCCTTCAGCATACTTCTTTGAGTCTGTTTTTTCTACTATTTGTTATGAAAACAAAACATAGAAATAGTTTAAATATACATTACCTCCTCTAAGTAGTGGCATCATCAACCCAACCTAATATAGATAAGTTCATAAGCAAGTAACAATTTCCTTTGTCAAATTAAAACTTAAGTATTGATATTGACTATATTCATTCAAAATGTATTAATATAGACGTTTAATATAAGGACTTGCTAGTTCACTCATAATGTTGGCTTACTTACAATCGTGCAACTGTTTTGTTCTGATTTATGTTGAAATCATCCCCGGCAACACCCTACTCATGTGTGTAAACACTAATCTTGCCCCTAACCCTAACCCTACCCATTGCATTACTAAATCCCTTTCCCCATTACACAAGACAAAAAGACACAGAACACACACAACACCAAACATGCAAAAAAGGAAATCTCTCTCCTTACCTAACCCTTACCCTAACCCTAAAAAGCCAACACTTACACATTGACAACAAAACTTTTCAGTCAAAGATTCATTTTCCTGCTCACTCCTACCTATAAAAATGAGTATTGTTACTTTAGCATTCAGACAAATGTACTTTCAATATTTTGTGCTTTCACTGTTTTTTCACACCACTAAAAATCTTTTAAGTTAAATGTGCTTTAGATATTTTGAGCTAACCATATATATGTATTACATTTAGTTGAGGGTTCTGGTGGTCCAGTAGAAAAAAACTTTTTGTGTGTAGAAGATTACGGAACAGTGGGGATCTGGGAATTTTTGCTTTCCCCACTGTAGTTTGGTCTTGGCGTTGGTATATGTAATTAACGGAGGTATGCGGGCCCCCCCCACAAAAAATGATTTTCGTGTATTTTGTTTTGTTTTGCATTGGCTGAAATTCAAGCAGTTATGTTCAATGAGATGTAGTTTTACTTTTTATTTATTTATTTTTTTATGTGTCATACAACATAGGAACAGTCTCAGCAAGAGAAATGAATGGTCCACCATATAGTTCTGTGAAACACAGCACTAACAACAATAATTGAATATACGATAAAGAAGTGCTGAACCAACCCAAAGCAGGAAAAGTGCATCAGAAATCAGTTCATGTAGATCCAATAAAAAGCAAGAAGACATTTATTGAGTGAGCGCTTTTACAGTTCTTTAATACTGCATCATCAGACAATATCCTGTTAATACAATGTCCTTTATAAAGAACAATTCAACCAATAAAAACTCCAATGCAATTATTCAATTTATAAATGACAATGAACATTTAGGCAAGGGCCGATTCCTAAGTATTGGTTTTATGTTTATCTTGTCATTCAGCTTAATGACCAAATAAACATAAAGCCAGTACTTAGGAATAGGCCTTGCCTAAATGATATAAGCCCATGGAAATATTGTACATAATATATTATTTTATATATATCCTTGAGGTATTAACACCCTTTTCATATACATATTTTTTATATATACTCATTTTTATTTTGATACATAAACAGGATCTGTGTATGTGGTTTTAGAGGGTGAGTTATGTTTATGACATATATTTCTACATACTTATTATATATATTTTTATGTATAACATCTTTGTTGCTGCTGTTTTTGCTCTATGTATATATATTGATGCAGTTTTGATTTTAGAAGGAGATCTAGTGATGTCATTTATAAATTGAATAATTGCACTGGAGTTTTTATTGGTTGAATTGTTTTTTTAGAAAGGGCAATGTATTAACAGGATATTGTCTGATGATGCAGTTTTAAAGAAATGTGAAAGCGCTTACTCAATAAATGTCTTCTTGCTTTTTATTGGATCTACATGAACTTATTTTCAATGTACTTTTTCTGCCTTGGGCTGGTTCAGCACTTCTTTATCATATAGGTATATGAGTATATCAACTAATAAATGTTCAAAAAAGTGTTCAAAAAAAGATCAAGCTAAAAAAGACTGAATATTCAAATAATTTAAAAAAAGCAGTGTTTTTTGTAGGGGGAAGCCCCTATGCAGTCCTAAACACACCCTTCTAACTATATATATATATATATATATATATATATATATATATATATATATATATATATACCAACTCTGATATTGCAGTATCACAGGGAAAGGGAAAATTTCCAGACCTCTCTTTACAGCAATCTTGCATAAAGAGCTGCTGACATGCACAAAAATAGGAGAAAAATGTATTCATTCATACTGATTATTACACCTATTGTACATACATACATACATACATATATATATATACACACACACACACACACACACACACACACACACACACACACACACACACACACATATATATATATATATATATATATATGTATATTATGTCATAAAAGTTACAAAACTCAAAAGAGAGAATCACAAATGGTAAAATAAAAATGAAAAATCACAAAACACTGAATGACTCATAAGAATAAATCACAAAACAATGGGTACATCTGTCCCACTGAGAAAAAGCCCTATATCAGTAAACCTCTGCTACAAAACCAAGATCAAGTGTCATTTTGGTAGTGATACTGATAGGGAAATGTTTTTTCTTAACATCATGTGAAGGGTTCGAGTTAAGGGCAAGGATATGGTTAAGGTTATGGTTAGGGTACATATATGAGTAAGATGGTGCAAGGGGCAAACATTACTTTTGTCCCTAACCCTAACCCTAACCCTACACATTATATTACTTAAAACCCTTTCCCTTAACAGTACCACTACACAAGAGAAAAGAACACAGAACACACATATCACAAAACATGCACAACACTGACTCTATCCCCTTACATAACCCTTACTCTAACCCTAACCTGGGAACACTTGCATATTCATACCAGCTGTTTTAAAACAGTCTTCACATCCACCACTTTTTTATTCAAACATTAATTTTTCTGTACACTCTTACTTATCTACAATATATAAAATTAAATTCAGCCATATGTGATTCACAGAAATGAGCATTCATTCATTCATTTATGCAGTCCCTCTTTTTTTAACAACCACAAAAACTTTTCTATCATATGTGCATTCTACCTTTTGAGTTTCAAGGATATACATGCCATTTGATCAAAAACACAAAATATTGAAAATGGAATTTCCCCACTGTTGTGCAATCCCAAAGCTGGTATATATAATTAGCAGAAGGTATGGGGGGATGCAAGGGGGCTTGCCCACAGCATTAAATAGGTTTTCGATACCTTGTGTTTTCAACATTTTATGTTTCAACAGTTTGTATTTTTGATGAAATGGCATAGAACTATATATATATATATATATATATATATATATATATATATATATATATATATATATATATGTTTTTCTATTATTTGTGTGAACTACATTCTGCCAAAATCAGAATGTTGTGCACAAAAGGATAAATGTGTGGGATAGTCGAACACACTTATACGAATGCAGTAGTGCATTCGCATGTGTGTGTTCAACTATATGTACAGAGAACACGGTAGAGTGGGGATTGGAAATTCATCTATATCCCCACTGTAGTGTGATCTTGGAGTTGGAATATATTAGTAGCAGGGGGTGTGGGGGAGCGCAGCCCCCGCAGAGGGTGCAGGGGGGCTTGCCCCCCCCTGCAAAAACATGATAGGTATTTATTTTAAGTGAAGAAAAACAGAGAGTTCTGCCCAGGAGTTCAATATTGATATCGAAAAGTTTTTCATTTTTTGGAGCAGTATTTTGCACATGTGCAATAGTGATTTTCGACATGACGGGTTGGTAACATGCCTGCAAAATGTTTTGTGTTTCGAGTTAATGATAGTAAACCATATATGTATGTGTGTATATATATATATATATATATATATATACACACACACACACACACACACACACACACACACACACACACACACACACACACATATAACAGGGTCCCCTGCATTTCATTAAGTTGCAGACTCATCAAATTACAATTCAACAAAAAATGAGTCCAGATACATTGCCACCAAGTACCATAATTGTCCCACTCCCTTTTGTAGGACCCACGTAAGCATCTATTTTCTAGATTCACTGGGATGAGTTTGTATTTTTTTGGGAGGGTGTTGAGCTGTGATTCAACAATAATGCAGTTCAACAAAACAATATAGATCCTATATACACTTATATAATGTTCACCGAGCTCCTTTTTTATTGTATGTTGTTCGTGAAGTAATAAGTATTAACTTCCATCCGCTTACTGTTTGGTACACATAAATATGTGAAAGGGTAGTGGGCAGGCTATAAGGAAAGGTATTACACTGATGATTAATACAAAACAGGAAGAAGAGAAAAGATGAGCATTTATCAGGTTGTAACACAGCACAAAAATTGTTGCTACAGCAAGGACACCAGGTAAACAACAGCCAGTCTAACGAGGATGTCTGTTGCCCAACATAATGCACCTCAAACTGCATGTTGGACAAATGTGCACTCTGAGACTCAGTCAGGAAAGGAAAATGATAGAATCCTTGAAGGTACAAATATGTACATCACATACCAAGAAACTGGGAAAAATGTTGATAAACACGGAGTAAGGTAGGTAGGCTCCAGTTTAAGCAATTAAAATTCTTGATGGTTTCCAGACAGCATAAACAAGATACCACTACAAAGCATGTGAAATTACATAAAGGAACATGGAGTGTCTTAATGGCAGAATCCCTATTAATTAATTAGAAAATGAGAGACAAGAGAGTGAGAAGTCTGACAACTGTGTCCACTTCCTTCCAAAACTGCTCCATTTCTACTCCACTTCCTAAGTTCAGACTGATTGTTACCATGAAAATGCAATTCAGGACTTTGAGCAGTGCAAAACATTCTATACAAGTTTTAGATAAGGATGAAAAAAAATAAATTATGTTTTTATTTATTTTATTCTGGTCACAATGCTGGACTGAATGACTTGGGACATTTTTCAGCGAAGACCTAGTTGCAGCATAAAGACATGCAAATATAGATGAGCATTTGCAAAAAAAGTCAATAAATGCTGGTGAAAGGAGAGCACATGGATAATTATGGAAAGTATTTATGCAGAATAAGTTCTGATAAAGAGTGAGTGTATAAAAGAAACAGAACAAAGCATGATGGAGATTTAAGCACAGTTCAATTATAAAACACCAAGTGGCAAAATTCTGATATCAAGATACATCAAAAGGTAATGCCAAAATACAGAAGGGTGAAAAAAATTAACCTCAAGAGTGTTTTGTAGAGGGGAAACCTCTCCTCCCAAACATATACCAACTCTATGGTCACACCAGCTTGAGGAAGGGAGAGATATCCTAGAAGATGTGAATCGTTGCTGGCGTGGACATAGAAATTGCACTGGCAGTAATTTCCTATAGAAAAAAGTGACTGGCATTGTGTTCCTCACATTTTGTGCTTCGAGCAACTGATGCTTGAGAAATTTCACTTCACCACCTGTAGAAATACTGCTAAGGCAAAATGTGCTACCAATGACTACAGAAAGGGAATTAGAAAGAAACAGTAGATATGAAAAAGTGAAACACGTTTGAAATATATTTTGAAATTAGTAAGGATTTATGAAATTATCACAGTATTTCTTGTGCAATATATACTCTAAACTTGCAAATGGGAAGGTGGTTAAATCAGATGCTGATGGTACATTGTGTGTAAATGTAGAATGTTTGTCATAGCTGGTAATGGATGACAGATGCAGCCTCAATAGTGTCTGAAAAGGGGTAGTTTGAATGCTCCACAGAGGTTAGTAATTCAATGTTTTGGGGGTGAAGCAAATGAAAGCTTTGCATCCAGATGTTAAGAACTGCAGAGGTATGAAGACTGTGAAAGCAATAACCTGACTGGAGCATAGAGAATGACACATTCGAAAGTCAGAATGTCCTTGAGAGAGGCACAGTGTTCCACATGCAGGAAATAAGTGAGGATGAAGGTAACTATTGGGGAGCAGCTTTGGGGAAGGTGATGCAGTGGTATTCATCACGAGTGGATCATAAACCTACAGTTTTTACTAAGTATTGCCTGAAGCCTGAAGGTATTAGCACTGGATTGTGCTAAGAGATGGAGACTATATTCAAGGATGAGTATAAGGACTCCCTTTCCTTAGGAATGGACAAGCTCTGTTTGAGAGGAATGGGTAACCCTATGACAAGTACTAAACATCCTGTTGATGCTAATTTGTAAACTGTTAATAGGCAAGGATTAAAATAATGAGAGACCAAGACTGACTCCCAGATATGTGGATGTATGGACTGTTCCAAGATTTGAAGGGGAAGAAGACATAATTTCCCAGATGCAAGGAATTAGTTTCCTTCTGGCTAAGGTACCGACTAGAACTAAAAAAAAAAAAAAAAAAAAAACAGCGAGAAACAAACTTCAAAACTCAAAACATGGGTGCAAAGGAAACAAATGAAGATTTTAGTTCTTTTGTTCTATTTTAATGCATTCAAAACTTAATCAGAAAAACAAAGATAAGTATAAAAGCAGTGAAGACATTTAAAATATCCACCCCCAACTCAGATGATCTTAACGAACAATCACAAGCCACAATACTTCCCAGGTTCTTAAAGATATTAACTAAAACAGCTTAAAACATTTTGCAGCTTAAATATAACAAATCAACAATATGAATTGTTTACTAAATATATGTATATATGCAAAATCCTGTATAAATCAACTTTATACAGGATTTTACATATATACATATATTGTTATACACATATATATCTGTATTTTGTGTTTATATTAGTAAATGTTTTCTTTGCACCCAATATTTGATTTTTTTAAGGCATCAAATAACATGTCTTCATCTTAAATGCATTCAGGTTATACTGTTTTTTATTCAGCAGGTTATCAAGAGTGGATAGATCCTTTGGAGGTGGAAGTTAATGGCTCGTGCTCTTCCAGTGGTTGCTAGATATACATGAGTTTAGAAGGATTGAGAAGATTAGTGGACCAAGAATGGAACCAGTTACCAAACTCTTGACTAGCATGTCATTTCAAGTAACTAGAGAAGAACTTGATTGCCAGGAGTTCAATGCCATGAAGCTTAAGTTCAGTGATATGTAAGGGATGACAGGTAAATTTAAAAGCTTTGCATAGGTTGACAAAGGCAACTTCTTGTGAGGCAGCCTTCCTGAAATCATGACATGATTCATGTGGATTCTTGTAGAAGGTTGTTAATGTCAAGGAACAGTCAGTTGAGCAGAGACAACCTTTTCCAGCAATTTACTGAGTGCTGAGAAAGAGACGGGATGTAGGTTAGCCTAGAGGTGGCTGATGCAGATTTGATCAGGTGAGTAATAGACAAGTACTTTTACCATGAGGGAAATGTGCCATTTGAGGAAAAGGAAGAGTTGTTGTTGCTGCATCTTTCGGCTTTTCCCAGTTAGGGGTCGCCACAGCGGAACCCCAGTCCACTAATGATTGGCAGTAGATTTTTACGTGCCGAGTTGCCAGCTCTGATGCACAACCTTCATCGAAGGTACGCCCATTCATGCATGTCTCCACACAGAAGATGCTTTAGCTGAGAATCGAACAGGACAACATCTTACTGTGAGGCGACAATGGTTTACAATGTGGTCATAGAGTGGAAAACAGTAAGCTGTTGCAAGCCTTCATTAGCTTTGTATAAAGATCATCAGGTCTGGGTAGAGACCAAGAAAGGGGATCAAAGGTAGTTAATTGCTAAGAAAAAAATGTAGTTAATCTATAGTTAGTATGCTGAAGGAGACCAGGTATTTTGATTAAGCAACTATAGGTTCATAGGTCCTTACTAAGCCATTGATCTGTGAGGATTTTAGGAAGCTTAACCCTGCATTCCATTAGTAATTATCAGCCATTCTATTTTGCAATATAAATCTGAAAAAAATGGTCCAAGCAAGTATTATGCTCGGGTAATTACTTGTTTCCTCTATCCATGAGAGCCATTAGTGCTAAACCAAGAGTGAATATGTGATTTCACATCCATTTGTCTAAGTTACATTTGAATAGAGCAACAAAAGTACTCTGCTTTATTTGGGGGGATGGTTCCATATAATTGGTATTCTCTGTGAAGCATACCTATTTTCCTTCAGCATGTTCTATTAATTTTGCAAAACAGATTGAGATCTCTTGACTGGGTGTTTTTGATACCACTGGACTTCTGAATGTGTAACAGATCACACAGAAGAGGGGTCTGTTGAGACTCTGTATGTGAGGCAGAGGTCCCCTGTCAGATACTGAGAAGAGAGACAAGGTATGAAGCCTGTGCACTGGCTCAGTAATTCAGGAGCCTCAATCTTCACCACTAGCACCAGTGAGGGGTGTCCACATTGGGAGGATAACAAGTGCACACACAGTAAAGTACAATTTCCCTTAAGAGCACACAGAGATCACAGTCAGTCTGGGGCTGGTTTCTCCCTTTCTCTCCAGATCCCCAATAAGACTCCCCACTGGCACAGCTATAGGGTACAGATCTCAGCCAAGTGGTCAAGCCAAAACCTCCAGCACTCTCTCTGTCCAACCAGTGCTTCATGTCCCTGCCCAGGTAGCTCACACACACACACACACACACACACACACACACACACACACACACACACACACACACATACACACACACACATGTTGAGATATGAGTTATATACAACCACACAGACACACATGGGGAAGGCTGGCACAGGTTCTCCAGGTATGCCGCCTTCTTCCCAGACTATAAGGTAGAAATCACTGCCACCAACCACTATTTATCAGCTACTAATAAAGGCACTTACCAAAGGATGTCCAATTTTACTGTGCAATATTATTATGCAATTAGTAAGTGTGACGAACAGCAAGGCTATTGGAGTGGCTTTGTACAGTATCACCAAACACATGCAAGTACTCTGGAGCTTAAATTATTTCTTCACAAAACATCCACAGTTGAAAGGTTTAAACATATTTAATAATAAATAATAAAAACACCAGACAATACTTATTACTTCAACACAATAACATTACAGAATTCAGAAATCACAGGAAAATGCTTTAAAACAATACTGTAGGATAGACTGACATAAATATAGAAAACAACTAGACTAATCTGGCTATATTCTATCAATCTCTGAAAGAAATACTAAGTTCTAAATAACTTTACTTACAGACAGTGCAAGCAAGTGCTGGTAAGTGGATGTTCTTACTAGATCCAAGACAA
Organism: Protopterus annectens; assembly: GCF_019279795.1. NCBI lineage: Eukaryota > Metazoa > Chordata > Ceratodontiformes > Protopteridae > Protopterus > Protopterus annectens. The sequence goes on from NC_056746.1 coordinate 482,132,696, forward strand.
GATACAAAATGCTCAATCCTTCTCTCTGAGAAAGTCTTAAATTGATAATACACAGTACTGCTGACTCATCTCAGATTACATCATTTTTATCACTTCTCCTTTAGTTCCTAGGCTAACAGAAACTCAACATTTACATTTCTTTGTAAGCTACACCTCCCAGGAAACCACAGCAATAAAAGACACTTTACATGTGAAACCTTAAGACAATAGAAATAATTTCCCAGCCCAGACATCCTGTCTCTGAGCTCGAGATCAAACACAGTTGTAAAATTCTTTACTTAACAGCTTTCTTCCAGCAGGGTGCACTGTGGTTACATTTTTGAAGCTCAGTACAACATATAGTTTAATCATAACATATAGTTCTCTTTACATTTGTAAAACAAGCCTGTGGATTATATGAATATTTACAATGACATAAAATTATCTACAAAATTCTATCTGGGTGGGCTGGTAGCCCCTCGGTTTTTCACACTAGGGTTTAAGACGGTCTGCACAGTTTTTATCTTTTATGCCCTTGATTATTTTTAAGTTTGGAAGCATTGTGGTCATTCCAGATGTGATAAGTGTTTGGACAGGTACATATCAAAAGGGGCATTATACTCAACTGATCTAACAGTGCCAAATACAGAGGAACTATTACATCTCTGGATCTTGATCACCTTAAATATTAGCCGTGCAATGAAAAAGGACTTCCTTGCAATAGTAGATACATAACCAAATAAGCAGACTTGGAGTACTCCAACACCACTCAAACTAATTACACCAAAGGAGCCACGAAGATCCACTCAATAAAATCTTTATTAGCGCTTTCGTCTTCAGTCAGAAAACTTCATCAGAGAACAATTAAAACAGCCAACCCCACCCCATTTTATACTACCAAAATCATGACTTCCTTTCCTGTACAAATCAAAGTCACAGTACATTTAAAATCACATCAATAAACTTGATTAAAATATTATACATCAACAGTACCATGAATATGGATCTAATCATATATTAACATCCAATTAATTTACTTATAAAATTGATATTTTAATCTCAATATAGAGGTAATAGATATGGCGCTGTTCAACCCAGGGTATTCTGAAGAATTAGCTCTCAGCTGCCATTTCAATTCCTTCTGCTCTAAGAAATCATTAAAGGGACCACATGTTTCTCCCACACTAACCTGATCTATAATGATGAATGTGAATTTATGTCCATCATGTAACAAAATATGTGCAGCCAGGGCATTTTTTATATCTTGTTTATGTATATCATAATTGTGTTGATAAATATGTGTCCTTAAAGTGTTGATAGTTTTCCCCATATAAAAACAGGGACACGAGGAACACGTTGCCAGATATACAACCCCCTTACTGCTGCACGTATACTTCTTAGATAAGTAATACTTGCCAAAATGTAGAATATATGCTTCCTTTCCTTATTTGATGTATCTAAATTGAAGGCAAAACCCACATTTAGCTATTCCTTCTCCTCCCTTTTTATGTACTTTCCAGTTTTTTTCTAGACAATTTTTAAAATTCTTTTCTTTTTTTATATAATATTCTAGGGGCCATCCCTGCTATTTTAAGTAGTCTTGGTTTCCTCTAAAAATACTCCAATTCTGCCTTAGGATCCTTTTAATGTAAAAAAATTGGTTTTTAATTCTGAAGATAGCAGATTTCCCAAATATTTGCTCTTCTTGTTTGTTTTCTTTACCTATGGTCAGGTTTTTCCCCAACAAAGGCTGGAATAGACCTTGTGTTTTTTTTATTTTCACTTCTGTGAAAATGCTGTCAATAAAATCACTTGGGTAATCCCTTCTAACCAGCATATTTTTTAATACACTCAGCTGTTCAAGGAATTCCACATCTCCTGAAACCATTCTCGCAATGCGCACCTCCTGTCCTTTACTAGAGATTTCTTTTGATGTATAGGATGACAGCTTTTAAAGTGCAGTAGGGTGTTGGAGTAAGTAGGTTTCCTATATATATTTGATGTGAATTCCTGTGTGTCATAGTTCTTAGATATGCTGATATCAAGGTAATCCACCTTGTCCTCCCCGATGTTACTGGTAAAGTCCAAAAAGTTTGTACTAGAGTTGATAAATTCTAAGAATTCTTTCAACTCTTGTTTACCATTTTTCCAAAAGACAATAATGTCATCCAGAAAGCACCCATAAAAAGTTCAGCCTTCTGAAAACCTGCTTTTAAACAGTATCTCTTTCTCCCAATAAGCAAGGACAATATTTGCAAAAATGGGGGTGCAAGCCGCTCCCATTGCAACACCCTTATTTTGTTTGAACAGCTGTTCCTCAAAAGTGATGATATTAGTTTGCAACACCAATTCCATTAATAATCTTATAGTAAGGATATGGTCATGTATTAATTCAGAATGTTGACATAGATATGAATAAAACCATTCAATACCTATTTCATGTGGGATTGTAGAAAAAAAATCTTTAATATCTATAGTAACAAATAAAATGTTTTCCAAATATTTGTCCCTTGTAATTTTCTTTAAGGAATCCCATGAATCCTTAAGAATCCATGGTCATGCATCCAGGACTTTTTTTGTTTGACAGTCCACAAACCTTGCTATTGGGTACATCTTGGGTGACCTGGCATTTACTATTGGTCTATATGGGGGATCCCATAAGCTCTTATGTATCTTTGGGACCCCAAATATCGTAGGGATTTTTGGATAGTTTACATACATGAAATCATATTCATCTTTTGTCATTTCTTTGTTGAATAAAAGACCATCCACCTCAATATCCACCTTCCTATACGCTATATTATTTTCATTGATGCTAATTTCACTATATGTGTCTGAATATAAGATGTTAAACATTTTCTCAATGTATATGCTTTTGTTCACAACCACTAAACCACCTCCTTTGTCAGGCTTAGCTACCCTAATGTTGGCATCATTACATATGTTCCTTAAAATTGTACTTTCTTCACAGGATAAGTTCCCTTTGTGCATTTTGCTCTTGTTTTTTATCATCTTTCTTATGTCATGTTCACAAATTCTTTCATACAACATTACACAAGGGTGTAAAGGTGGGTTAAACACACTAGGTTTATAACAAACAGAACTTTTTTGTTGTTGCATCTGTGTTGCCCCTTTGAAATAAAAATCCAGATAAATTTTTCTGGTATACAATTTTAAGTTAATTAAAGCAGCATCAGTAGTTACATCTCTATTAGGAACAAATGATAACCCTTTTTCAAAAAGATCAGCTGCCTCATCACAAATTTCCATGTTACTATAATTATAAATTTAAAAATCATCATGCTTATTGCAAATGATTTTACATTTGAGGGCTTCTTCATCTAACATGTTCTGTACGATGCTTTCCCCCTCCCTCTTCCCTAGTAATTCCTGTTGTTGTTCTGAGGGTAGTAATTGTTGTAGTCCTGATATCCTTCGTCCCTCATCTGGTTCTTTAGTCACTCGGACCTCCTCAGAGGAGGGTATTCTAAAGAGGCCGGTTTAAATGTATCAATAGCATCTCCTTCATTGTTAACATTTTCCATATTGTTACTTGGGTCTATTCTATGAGTATCCACCTGGCCCAATGGAGGTAATGGATATGCCTTACCATCCAAATAATCCCTTTCATCTCTAAGCAATTTACGCTGTTTCCTGTTTCTTATATCATAAATCACACTGTCAACTTTGTCAAAAATTTTAAAATAATCTTCATTCCTACAATCAAACAATAAGTCCTTGTGCAAATTATTGTCAACAGTTTTAATTTAATCCGCTAAAACAGTCATTTTCCTGTCATTGTCTTTGATTAAAACCATAAGGAATTCACATCCTTGCTTACTAAATAACTTGAGCAGTTCTTTATGTAACAGAGAGTTCCTTGCCAAGCCTGTGGGATATTTCCAAAACCGCAAACCTTTCGGTATGCGTTCAAGTCTATTACATTCCCTCAAATAGCTATTTTCGGCTTGCAATTTACGATATTTTAAAGTTAGTTCTTCAAATACCTTTAGTTGGTCTGTCAATGTTCTTGGGTTCCATTCATAGCCATCCCTTCTATCCGAGGGACCAGGGCACCATGCTTTCCTTTCGTCAAGCCATTGGGTTAATGAGTTGAAAGTTTTGTAAAAACCATTACTGCTAGATGGTCCTCCTTCCAAGGCCGTCACATTTGAATTTTCACCTTCCAATTGGCTGTTCACATCCACACGTACCCTTTGTGTTGGTGTAATGCCGCTAACATTAAAGCTATTGTTCGCTACAGCTAGTGGATGCATGCTGTAGGTCAACTTGTTGACATAATTTCTCCACCAAATTCATGAGGTTGGCCACAGTTCCACTCAGCCATAGTAGATTCGGGTGCACCTCCTGACTCCATAGAAACCAAACCAAATAAGCAGACTTGGAGTACTCCAACACCACTCGAATTAATTACACCAAAGGAGCCACGAAGATCCACTCAATAAAATCTTTATTAGCGCTTTTGTCTTTAGTCAGAAAACTTCATCAGATAGCAATTAAAACAGCCAAGCCCACCCCATTTTATACTACCAAAATCATGACTTCATTTTCTGTACAAATTAAAGTCACAGTACATTTAAAATCACATCAATAAACTTGATTAAAATATTATAAATCAACAGTACCATGAATATGTATCTAATCATATATTAACATCCAATTAATTTACATATAAAATTCAGATTTTAATCTCAATATAGAGCTAACAGGTATGGCGCTGTTCAACCCAGTGTATTCTGAAACATTAGCTCTCAGCTGCCATTTCAATTCCTTCTGTGGATGGGGTTGGCTGTTTTAATTGTTATCTGATGAAGTTTTCTGACTGAAGACGAAAGCGCTAATAAAGATTTTATTAAGTGGATCTTCCTGGCTCCATTAGTGTAAATAGTGGATACATGTTGGTCAAAGGACAGTTCCTTGTCAGTATATATGTTTTGCCTGGGAGCTAAAAGTCAGATGACTAGAAATTATGTAATTCTGCAAGCTATCCCAGCAGTAATAGTTTCAATATTATTCTGAGAAGTATCTCAGTGTGACAGAGCATTTTGTATTCTGTCTTTGGCCTGACAACAAGACAAACCATTCACCACATCTGCCTTGCTCTAATTAAGTAAGTTGTTAGGTTATAGTAACTCTCTTAAATTCGGACAGGAATATAGTGAAGCTTAGTTTAGATTTTGTTTTTCTTTATTTGTGTGCGCCTGTACTGCAATGTTATTTTTTTAAATATTTCCTGTGGTTTTCTGATGTCACTGTGAATATATATTTAGTATTTTCTTGTTCTTTTATTATTTATTATTAAATATATTTAAGCCTTTCATTGTGGCTGATCTTTGTATATATATATATATATATATATATATATATATATATATATTTAAGTTTTGGTGCATTTATCTGTGTGAGCCACTTCTAATAGCCTTGTGCTTGGTCAAACTACCATTTGTATTAGCATTAATATTACACAGTAAGATTGGACACCCATTGTTAAGGGCCCTAAAGTAGCTGATAAGGTGTGACTGGTGGCAGTGGTAACTATCTTATAGTCTGGGCAGAAGGGGACATAGCTAGTAAACCTGTGCCAGCCTTTCCCAGGTGTGTGTGTTTGTAAATCAGAAAGAGTGTGCGTGTCAGCTACTTTGGCAGGGACACAAAGCACTTGTTGGACAGAGACAGTACTGGAGGTCTTGGCTTGGTCACTCAGCTGAGATCTCCGCTCTATAGCTGTGCCAGTGTGGAGTCTTATTGGGGATCTGGAGAAAGAGGGAGAAACCATCCCCAGACTGGCTGTAGTATTTGTGTGTTCTTAAGGGAAATTGCACTTGATGCAGAGAGCTGCATCTGGAAATAATGTGTGTGTACCTTTTATCCTCCCAGTGAACATCCTCACAGGTGCCAGTAGTGAGGCTTGAGGCTCCTTGATTACTGGTTGGCAGTGGTGGGTCATCACAACAGGTACTGTTACTTTTGTATAAACTGCAGTAACATTTCTGCTTTAAGGGAGAAAATACCTGGCTCCTGCAAGATAACCCTCAGGTGTAATTTCAGGTTATTTACGAAAGGCAGGAAAACAGCAAATCAGGGATTTTGAATTGAGAGGTCCAGAGGAGTTTGAGTAAAAGGATGAACAAGGTTCAAGAGGAGTCTGGACAAGTTTGTGAGCGAAGAACAGAGTATCAGCTCTGGAGAAGACCAATCAGAAGGATCAGCTTAACAGGTGAGAGTCCTCCTGATCATTATATCAGACTTAACAATAAGGATTGTTGTTTTGAGGTTTTATTCAGTACTGAGGTACAGTATGACTCTTTTAACCTAAGATCATTCAGACGTGTAATCTTTCACAGCAAAACCCCAGGCAAACCAGGGATAGCTTACAAAATCATTTTATTCTCCATTGATTTTAAAGACTTTTCCATTCCAAAATCTGTTTTTTTTTTTTTTTTGTTTTTTTTTTGTGCAAGATCAGCACAGACTCTTGTGTTCTGTTAATAAAGACATTAGTTTGAGAAAATCTGCTTCATATTCTACAATAGTGGATTTAAAAATCCTCTTAAATCCCAAACCTGTCACTGCTAAAATCTCTCCAGAAAAATTGCACAGATTGTTTTCTCTGCCTGTATATGTATGGTTATAGTGCTGACAGAGCCTGAAAGCCACTGTAACAGGCATCACCACTGAGAAGTATACCTGTGTTGCCTTCCAGAGATTGGAAGCAATTCAATCAGTATGTTTAAGCTACATGTGAACAGCCAGTCTCAGGTTGGTGTCCTGATGAAGGTCTGCCAACCCCAATAAATAAAAAATAGCCACAGGAGAACTACTCCTTCACATTATAGCTGCTGTTTCCGATGGAGTGATAGTGACAGCCAAATCTATGGCTACAGCCTGAGGTACAACATCCCTGTTTCCACTGACTCTTGAGAAGTATTTATAAGCCTATTTTATGGCTTTTCTGTGAATAGCCCATACAGGAAGTCTGAAACTTGTCTGATTGGCCTTGGATACTTACTACAAAACTCACCAGAGATCCATCTTTGTACTTTTATGTATATGAAGGGCACCGTTTATAAGAACTAAGAAAAAGTACATTGCATTCTACTTGCATGGGTGGGAGTCACTGCAAAAATCCAGGCAGTCAAGTTTTATGAATGGACTTGCAATACAAGCAAAGCAGTAAAATCAGTAAGGTCACACTTATTTGATCTTTAGTGAGCTGTGATCTTATGGTTAGATCTGAAATGCAGTAAGAATTAAAAGAGTATGACTGAAACAATAGTTATTGCTGGTCTAAACATGGACTTCCCGATATCATTAAGAAGTAAGTGTGTCAGACAGATCCACGAGATGTGGAAATTTTTGTATCACTTGTTGAAAGAGTAATCTGCTATGAAAAGCTGTATAAGAGTGAGTTGCCAAAAGCTATTGACAAACTTGTGGTTAAATGAATGGGAGCATTCAAAATATTCTGTGTTTTAAATATGAGAGGAGGGGACACATAGTAAAGTTCTGTACTAATGAAAACAATAAAAGAAACTGATGCAAATGTAGTCATTGCATTTTGTTACTGTGTTACCAATGAACTTATAAAATGACTGATATTGATAGATGGAAAAGAACTTCAAGAACTTTTATATCCCACTAATATGATAATCCTTTTTAAATAGAGGTTCATTTGAAAAAAAGAAAACTTATTCTTCTAAATCTGTATATGCTGCATTTATTCATGGAGATAAGAGGTCCAACAGCCCAGCAGAAATCCAAACAGATTTTGGGAAAGTAGTAAATTTTTTGGCTTTGGTCCCATACCTTACCCAAAGGCTGATCATTTGAAAAGTCTTTCCCCATTTGCAGGAACTGAGAAGGCAGTGAGACAGTGAAGATATACCTACACCCCAACCCAAGGAAAAAGAGGCCTGAGATTCCTATCCCTGTAACAGAACCCACCGTTGTTTCAACTGATAAATCAGATGGGAGTTATGGTCCAGGGATAATGTTGACTACCCTAGGGAGTAAAACTATAGGTGAGGACAGCCCTGTAACCCCATTAGACACTAAAAATGAGTAACAAGAATCAACTGAAGCCAAAGAAAAAACAGAGCTGAATGTGGAAAGGGAAGGGAATAGTGAATGAGCTGTGTGTCCCACACCAAACCCCAGCTGAAAATTCAGGGAGGTGCAGAATCAAGAAAAGAGTGAAAAAGGTAAAAAGAGAGATAAGCCCTACTGACTCAGACCATCATGGCAGTATAGATAGCAGGAAGGCAGATGGTTTCCAAGCCCCAGACATAAACACTAACCAGCAGAAGGAACAAGCGGATAGATTTTCATTATTGAAGGAATTTAACTCTCTTGGGAGATTATTGGGATACTGAGTCACCTGCCTCAATCTTGTCAGAAGAAACAGAGCACTATAGTTCTTGTGAGACTACCAGAGAGCAGAACCCTGAGCTATTTAACCTGTGAGAGAGCTTTATGAAGGCCCAGTGAGAGGATGTGACTCTGATCAGACTGACAGAGAACATATCCAGTGTGGTACCACCACATGTTCTTCTCTACCATTCTCTTTTTTTAACCTATAAAATAACCTACTATACAGGGTGACCAAGTAAAGGAAATTAATCATATATCCACCACTAGTACCTAAGCCTTTTAGAGTAGAACTAATAATGAAGCTGGTGCACAGCTACGTTTTGGGAGGGTATCTAGGTATGGCAAAAACTAAAGCTTGAATTCTAGCTGGTTTCTGCTAGCTGAAGATAATGCAAGAGTTAGAGAACTTTTATACTTCCTCACAGACAAGGAAACACCTTTTTATGTCTAAAATAATATGTTAACTATGTCAAAACATTAAAGAGGAGCAATTCAGAACGTTTGCATATCATCAACAAACTGATGTCATGACCATGTTTTAATAAGACATTAAAGTCTATTTTGAGAGTGTGGTTTAAGGGAAGGAAGAAATTGAGCAATTTATGTATTGTTGCAGTGAATAATTGTTAAAAAGAAAAAAAAAACATATATGTGATGTTTATTGCATTAAGATAACAAATGCTAATATGGGTTGTTTGCTTTTCTATTAATGTATGTGTGCCTGTGTCTTAAGTGATAATTTAATAAAGATGTTTAAAAAAAAGTCTTTGGTGAGCAAAATGATAGAAGAGGACATCAAAACTTGGGGCCAGTTATTGCAGTAGCTTTTGTTTGCCATCCATGAAGTTCAATGAGCTTTTCCCAGATTCAGGTCCTTTGAGCTCTTCTGTGGGAGACACCCTAGAGGAGTATTAGTTCTAGCTAAGGAGACATGGGTAAAAGAGTCAACTCCTTTAGAACAGTGTTTCAGAACTATACCTCCCTGCAATATAGATTGAATAACATGATGCCAATATTCCAAGAGCACATGAAAAGGGCATAAGTAGCCCAGCAAGGCATATATATTTGAAATACCAGAATGTGGGAGTTCTAGGTCGGAGACCTGGTGTTTGCATTGGTACTTTTGACTGAAAATAAGTTTTTGGCCAAATGGCAAGAACCATTCAAAGTCATGAAGAATATAATTGAAGTGAATTCGTAGGTGAGACAAAACAGTAAGAGACATCAAAAGCAAATTTACCCCATAAACATCCTTAAGTCATACAAAGAGCCAGTGACATCTCTCATCAGCCTGGTAGCTCAGTTTGGAGACAGGCTGCTGAACATATCAAATGTGGTGGTAAATGAGGACCTTATCCAGACCCGAAAAACAGGAAGTGAAGGACTTTCTGCTCCATTACAAAGATATTTTCGCTGAACTGCCAGACAGAACCAAATTAGTAAAACATCTCCTTAGAACCAACCTGCATGAAAGAATCAGTTTTAAGCTCTACCAGATACCTCAGTCTAAAAGTGAATGCCTGGCCATCAACTGAGCTTAGGAATCCCTACAGCAATACTTTCTGTGAAAGAGTTCACTGTCGTGGTAAGTCATGTGCCACTGTAATGGCTGTATCAGCAGAAAAGGGGGATATCAAGCATTGCAAATGGGCTTTGTCCCTCCAACCCTTCCATTTAACATCCAGCGTTACCCTGGTGCCAACCATCACAATGCAAATGCAGGTCCTGAGGATGCAGACCATCCATCGGGATCGAAACCAGTGGTTTCAGGTTATAGGTGGTCAAATGTAAAATAGAAGGCTGCTTCCCATGTGAAATTAGTATAAAACTGATTTTTCTTGATGAGTGACTTTAAACAAGTATAAAACTGTGATTTTTTCTTGATGTATGACTTGAAAATAATTATATAACTGTTATTTTAATGTGCTTAATTCTACTGAAACAGATATCACCTTTGTATAAAATGCAGTGAATATTTCCCTTTAAGTGGAGGAAATAACCTGCTTTATGGAAGATAGCCCTCAGGTGTAACCTCAAGGCATTTAAGAAAGGCAGGAGAAGAACAAGTCACAGAGTTTGAAATGAAAGGTTTAAAAAGTTCAAATTGAAAAGTCCAGCTGGAGTAAAAAAAAAGACTGAGGTTCTAGAGAAGTATAGGGTCTGCATACGACCAGTTAAAATGACTGGTTAAACAAAGGAGAGTATTGGGTAATCATTTAAAATATCAGGACCTGCTAGAGTGAGTCCCAAAATGTAGAGACTGAATGGACGAAAGATCAAACTTGCACATACTAAGTCTGAGATGCTATTTCTCAGAATATTCCCTTTTCTCCGAGGTATGGCAGTCTTGAAATGGGTATATGTAAGTTTGGGGGTATGGGGGAGGTCAAGAGCCCCCCCCCAAAAAAAAAGAAGTTAAAAGGAGAAGAGTGATTTTCAAGATTTGGCTTTCTGTGTTTTCAGCCTTTTTTGTCCCATTTTTTGGCACTCAACATTTCAAGTATCAACATTTCAACAGGGAGATAAGTGCTGGTATTGGTGTCTGACCTGGGAAAAAGGACTGCTTTTATTTTGGATTTTTATTTAGCTAAGACCACTTTGATATTTCATTTATGCCACTAAAACCCAAGAGTGATTGGGGTGAGTTTAAAAAAATGTAATGTGTGTGGAGTTTAAAAACTCTTCTTTTCCAAAAACTGTTAAAATGCTTTTATTTTCCTTGGCAAGTTTAATAAAGCCATGACTTTAAGAAATGGAAAATGTGTTGTCTGCTTTATAGTCCTCAGACACTTAGGAATTTCCATCTACAGTTTACAATTAGAAATAATTTAAAAAATCACGTCTTATTCAAGACAAACTGTTGACAACTGCAAAGGCTTCCTTAATGAGCAACAAACAAATATCTTTGGTACTACAGATCTGTAGCCCTGAGACAGGCAATCTTTTGTTCAGTTTCTGTTTTTGGTTTACTTTTCTTAAGTGATTCTGCCTGACTTCATTTGAATCATTTTGAAACGTTTACTGGTCAAGGTCAAACTGTAACTAAAAGGAGCTCTGTGTTTATGAAACATTTCAGCTCCCAAACTTAGTCGGTACTAGCTGTTTCTGCATTTTCCTACCGCAGATTTCCCTGGCTGTTATTAGAGATGAACACTTATTTTTTTCAGTTCTTTTTTTCTCATGTAATACCGAGGGAAAATTGCACTTTACTTGCAAATGTCTCTTTCTAAAGCCTCCTCATATCATACATTTGACTTCTTAAAATTAATCAATATTCCAATCTATTTCTGTCAGTCTGCTGATTATTTTCTTACAAGTGCCAAGCAGTTTAATGTCATGTGATGTGTACTGTAAATTATACATACAGCTGAATGTTTACCATTTTTGTTTCATACTCATTTATTAGAAGGAGAGTTCTCGGAAATTCATTGGCAATTCATTTGGTCTTTAAGCAAGAAAAATAGAAGTGTACAAGTTTATGCATTAAAAAAACTAGAAGTTTCCATGTTTCTATTGTTTTCTGTGTGTGTGTGTGTGTGTGTGTGTGTGTGTTTGGCATAAGCAAGTTGCATGTGAAAGAATGACAACAACTTTAAACAAGCATTTGTTAACTTAAAGCAAAAATAAAACACTGTAATATAACAACAGAACATCATAATGTAAACAATCCAGATTTTGGCAAGACAAGTACTGTATAGATAATTGTTCTTTAGAGACATAACCGCTTTAAGAGTAGATGGGTCCAAGGCAGAGCTGTAGTCTGAGGCCTGCAAGTATTAGCTGATAGCAAGACTGAGTTCTTTTTAATTTGTATCGTTCACATAAATTAAAACTGAATACATTTAGTGACTCTGTCTGCAGAACTCAGCGGTTATATAGAGCTAAAGTTGTGGAACTTTTTTTGTTACTCTCGTAAGTGATACAACTAATTAAATGCTTCTTTTTCCAAATGTGAATCTAGTTTCTTTTTGATGCATTTAAGGCACACTCAGTTTGATTAAAATGAGATTTGGATAATCTTTGCAATGAATGTAACAGTCCTCATACCATTTTGATTTGATTTTTCTATGTGCAAGAAATTGGAGGTTGTACATCTTATTGGTGAGTTAATTCTCTTCTCACTTTTATTTTGTATAATGTCTATATTTCAAGCTCGTGTGCACATATAGAAAGGAGTACTTACATTAGACTGCTAAGCAAATTTCTGAAGAGGTTTGTTGTTATTGGTACTGTGGAATACTGACTTTTTATAGTAATGTCTTTCAGCTTTTCCCAGTTAGGGGTTGCCACAGCGGAACTCTGGTCTGCTAATGATTGGCAGTGAATTTTTATGGTGCCGAGTTGCCAGCCCGATGCACAACCTTCAAAGAAGGCACACCCCATTCACGCACGCACCTACCTGCATGTCTTTAACGTCACTCAACCACAGGGAGGACATGCAGACTCCACACAGAAGGTGCTCCAGCCAAGAATCGAACAGGAGAACCTCTTGCTGTGAGAAGACAACGCTAACCGCTGCACCACCGCGGTATCAGCATACATTCACCTGACTTACATCACCACAGTGCTATGCCTTATTTTATAGTGTTACATCACTGACATCCACTTGTAGAAGCTGCAAATCAAACAGTGTTAAGTTTCAAGTGCTTTATTGCACTAAAAATGTTACATGCAAATATATTCAAATAAATGCTTCTGAAACTAGCTCCAAAATAAATATTTCTGAATTTAAGTCTCACTCTCTCTCTTTATATACATATATATATATGTGTGTGAGTGTGTGTGTGTGTGTGTGTGTGTGTGTGTGTGTGTGTGTGTGTGTGTGTGTGTGTGTATGTGTGTGTGTGTGTGTGTGTGTGTCTGTATGTATATGTATATCATTTATTTGACTTAGTAAACAGTATACACTTAATTTTACAATAATGAAATCTATTAAACATAAATCTATCACTTTAAACAATAGCTGTTTTTGCTTCTGTTTAGAAATTCAGAGAGTATTTTTATATTGATTATGATAAATATGGTACATTACTTCAAGTATAAATATTTAACTAACAAGGGAACAAATAAATGCCTTTGTTTTCACAAAGCCTACCCAGTAGTGATTTGTTTGAGTACAAGTACTTAAAAAATTCTTGCACAATTTTTCATCCATTAAAAAGTTACATATTTATTTGTTTTGAGCAGGCAGGAGGACAGAACCACTAGTTCCCCTTATTGGCCATAACCTAGTTAGGGCAGTACGTTCACAAACAGAATTGCAACATAACTTCAAATGTGCTTAAAGTAACAGGTCACAGTTCACAGTCATAGATTAGGTTTGTAAATGACAGATACAATCACCTTTAAAGTTGTAACACAGCAATAATACATAATCTAAAAATAAACAATCCATATGCATTACAAAAATCAGCATATTCCATCTTGAGGAGAGGCTGACGTGCAGAGCTCATCTGCCATGCAAATGGTTCACTGTTCAAGATTTATGCTTTCCAAATGCTGTACGTTAGCTATTTTTACATTACCAGAAATAATTCCAAAATTATCTTGCATCTAGCAAATAATAATCAGAGCTGTATAAAGCATGTGATCTGTATGACACTTGATGATTGTTGTGATATTTGTCAAAACAGAGCAAGAACTTACTAGAAATGAGTCAGTATATCTATAGTGCTTCAGACACCTTGCAGTGCTTTCAACTGTCTGAATTGAAGCCTTACACTAATTATAGATTCTTAATGTATTGGTAACAATAACACACCTTTATAGTTAAAGTAGGGCTTCTAGCAGGATCATGTTCAGAGCACATTTCCAGAGTAACAGATCAGCTGTCAGGCTGTACTAAGTGAGTCATCGACATGGGGCTCTACATGTTGGTCATGTGATGCATATTGAGGCCTAGCTTTGTTAGTTCCTCTGCTACACTTTTGTCAACCTGCTAAATTATTTTACTCAGATGATTAAATCCTATGAAAAAGATATGAGTGTACTATTTTTAAGAATCCATACCCAATAGATTTGATTAAGCACCATCCCAGATAAACTGTAGCACTGCTACAGACCTACATATCCATTAGATTTGTTTAAACAGCATCCAGATAAACTGTAGCACTACTACAGACCAATATTCTTAACTGGTACCAGATAGGAATGTGTTCAGAGATAGGTGTTTTGTACTCACATTCTCCAACTGATGCCAAAATTAAAGCAGTGCACTCAGTCACTCCAGATTATTAATAATATATGCATTTGTCACTTGCTTTCTTTAAACAGGTTCTCCTTATATCTGTGCAGTTCAGACAAAGGTATTCTCCATGGTATGTGGAAACTCATACAATGTAGTATAACGAATTAGAACATGTGGCGATAAAAACTAATGGCTCCTAGTTTCAAAAATGCACTAAGCAAACTATTATTATGCTTGTCAATCCCTCTCAAGCCATTGCATTATGGGAAAGACTGTGTATTTGTAATGGTCAGCTGCTGCATAATATAAGACAAACTATAAATATTAATTATTTGCACATTTAAAATAAAAACATTTACTGACTTAGACATTATGAAGCGATGAAAATGGTACATAAGTGACCTCTGGAGTCACCTCTGGACATACTGCTGTATTTCATCATGCTATGATAGCACTGTACGCCTTATTTCTGTCAAGGTTAACTCAATAGGTTAAAACCTTTGTAGGGTACAAACACATCCTGTATTCAAACAAAACAATGTACCCCAGCTGTACAGCGTGTACTACTACAGTGCAGTGACATTTGTATACATACTGTGAAGTTCATTATTTCCAGTTTATTTTATTTTACATTTGTTGACCGGGATAGTCCGACTGGATACATGTCCATTTTCAGTGGAGGCCCAGGGAGAAAAGCTCCACAAAGATAATAATAATAGTAATAGTACAATAATATTCCAAGAGAGCAAAGGATTTAAATACAACATTTCTGAAGGTTTAACACAGTAGAATACACAGGCATATGCTAAAGGTGAACGGAGTGAGAAAAAATATGAAATAGATCTTTTCACAAATTTAAAGCACAATAGGAAAACACTACAGTATACAGAAAGGATAAACTCAGCTGGCATAACTGTACATTATGACATGACACAACAGATGAGTGGAGTATCTGCTTACTGATAGCCTAATAGGTAGAGAAAGACCAAGTTGTTGGATTGGGTTAGTTAGGGTTTAGGCAGGGGCAGAGCCAGTTAGTTTTAAAGTCTACTAACATCTACAGGGTGATGAAACCTGACAAAGGGGGAGGTGTGGTGATTATGTCCAAAACTGATTATTCTAACAAGATGTTATACCTTTTAAATGACATCACCACATATACTAGAGTTTCGAGGAATGAAATGAACAGAGCCTATATTAAGATAGATTGGAGTTTACATGAGTGGTTAATGGATGGGGTCATTGACAAGAATGAATACGATTACCTTTTTATTGATTTACCAGTGACCCTCTCCATTTTTGGGATTCCGAAAATCCATAAAAACTACAACGATCCACCATTCCGCCCGATAGTTTCAGCAAAGGGCTCCAAAATGGAAGCTATGGCTTCTTACGTTGATTTTCATTGTAAGAACATTACCAAACGACTACCACACATCCTGAGGGATTCTTGGCATTGCCTGGATGTGATAAAGAACACACATATAAATGAACAATTTTTAATGGTTACTATTGATGTAATTAACCTATTCTCTATTATACCTCAGGAACAGGGTCTTTACATGTTTAACAACTGTTTAGAAAAACACAGTGGTTTTCACACGGTCAAACGTAGTCTAATATTAGAATTAACAGAAATGATTTTGTCTAACAATTTTGTCATGTTTGAAGGTGAAATTTACAAGCAGGTTACTGGTGTAGCTATAGGTGCCAGGTGTGCACCAATTTATGCCAACCTAGTGTTGGCAGATTGGGAGACACAGTGGGTTTTCACCTCCGATTTCATGCACAAGGTAATACTATACTTGCATTACCTTGATGACACCTTGATGTTTTGGAGAGGAACAGTAGAAGAAATCCATGAATTCATTACTTATTTGGGCACCACTACATCTTTTCTAAAATTTACTCACAAGATACATGGTGAAAGTTGTGATTTTTTAGACATATTACTGTATAAAGAAAAGGATGAAGTCAGTTTAAACTAGTATATATCGCAAAAATACATATTCTAATTCTTTTTTGCATTTTCAAAGTTGCCATCCTTTTTTTCAAAAAAGGAATATAGTCAAAGGACAAATGGTTAGACTTTCTAGACTCATTAGTGAGGATGACCATTTAAAAACCGAACTATCAAAATTGATAGACATGTTTATTGAGAGAGGTTACCCCTATGACATTTTGATGAACACAAGATGTGAGATAGAGGCGAAAAGACACACTGTCTTCAAACCTATACTCAAAGGAGGTTTGGTTAAAGAATTTAGTGAACACACCACTCACATTGATAAAACAAATGCTCACAACATGAGATGGGCTATGATTTTACCTTACAATGAAGTTGCTGGACAAATTAAGAACATTATTATTGACACGTGGTGAAGCGTTTTTAATAACGACACAACAACTATAGTTGGCAAAACACTAGTTTTCACTTATAGTAGGGGTATGAACCTTAAAGAGATGATGGAAATGGAATCTAATCTAGAGACTTACAAGAATTCTAGAATGAGTAAATGTGGCCTATGCAGCACTTGCAAGTACATCAACAATGGCCCTTATGTAGTAGTCCAAAATTTTAATAGGACCATCAGATGTCCGGGGTACTGCAACTGCAACACCAAGATGGTGGTGTATATTGCTACATGCCTCAGTTGTCCCACATTTTATGTAGAGAAAACCATCAGGAAATTAAGGCTTAGAATTTTGGAACACGCAAGGGACATTAGGAATAAGAAAACATCTAATGCCCTATATAGACACAGTCAGAATTGTATTAATTTAAAAAAAAAATGTATTTTTTGTGGTGGATAGAATTCCATTTAATGACAGAGGTAGTGACGCCAAGACTTTACTGGAAGTCAAAGAATGTTTGTGGCAGCTTAGGCTAGATGCATCTAAGTCACCAGGAATTAATGACCACATCTCACTGTCTAGCATTCTAAAACAAGGGTCTTTTTGTATATAAATTGACAACTGGTACAGTGATTTATTAACTTATAGTTTATACATGTTACAAACAACTTTTAGTACATTATTTTGAGATAGCTCTGGTGTATTTGCACCACCTAACTACACTGTTATTGAGATGTAAGGGGCTCAGATTGCTTGACATTGTAAGGAAGTTTTTGCTCGT
This sequence comes from Protopterus annectens, assembly GCF_019279795.1. NCBI lineage: Eukaryota > Metazoa > Chordata > Ceratodontiformes > Protopteridae > Protopterus > Protopterus annectens. The sequence goes on from NC_056746.1 coordinate 482,150,389, forward strand.
TAATGTTGTTAATGTTTTTAATTCCAGTTTACAAAGGGATACATATTTTTAAACCACTAGAGTAGGCAACAATTTTTCTTGCTGTTACTAATAGATCTATATATATTTTTATACATTTGTATACAAGTTATAATGGTGATTTATCTATGTATTTCTTAACACAAATATATCTAGAAGTAACTATTCAACTACATCTAATTTATTTTACACTTATTTATGTATTTATAAACATAATAATTCATTGATTGTGGTAGAGTTCCGATTGGTCTTATTTAGGGGGCGTGTGTTCTTGAGTTAAAGCTGAAGTGACAGGTTCTGTTACTCTGATGATGCCCAACTACTATAACGAGTGAAAGCACTTAGTGACAGTACTTTTTATTGTTTTTATTTATTGTTGTTTCGAGTGTTCGGTCCATTAAAGTTTTAAGTTTTCCTGGAGCTGGTTTGGTTTTTTACTTACAAGTTTTAAAGTATATTTTGAGGCCTTTTTTAAATAGGGGAAGAGATGTTTCTTGGGTAAGAGTTGCGGGAAGAAGTAAAATGCTGTTGTATTATCCTTCTGTTTTTTTTTTTTTTTTTGTTTTTTCAAGAACCTCCTACTTCAGTTTGGTCACAAAAGGATCAGTTCATGTGACCATCCAAGCCTACCTGAAAGGAAAATGAAACTTAATGTCAAGTTTACTGTACAGTGTTGGGAATTAATAGTTTGGATCTAACCAAATTCTATAATTCTGCTAATAATTATGTTTGCTGCTAAGTAATGCATAAAGAAATGAGATTTAGTAATGTTTAGTAATTAGTATAAACTAACAATGAAAGTTTGCTCATTTATTTGTAATATATATTCTGTCTGCTGTACTATTTAATGAACTGCTGTAATGGAATATTACACTGCAGAGCAAAAGTGGATATAACATAGTCACAGACAAGATCAGTTTAATTCTAGTCTCAGTTGTCAATACAACAATCTGTTTTAGGCATGATATGTCCGTGTTAGTGTTCATAGATGTGACATATAAAACAACAAATAGAGAGGAATATTTAAGAAAGCAAAACACCCACAATGTACTCAGAATTGCCTCCTTCTGCAGTTCACACAGGATTACAAGTATCAGTAGCATATTTATGTCTTGATTGTAAATTCTTTTCTATTAGCCCTGTTGCACCAACTACTGTTCATAGGTAAGTACTAGGCTACTTGCCCTTGTGGGCCATTTTAAGCCCAGCCAATTTCCCTTGGTGAAAATCAAACACAATACCTCTTGCCTGTGAAGCAAACACCTTAATCACTATGGCAACCCTCAACCCAAAATGCCATGCTGCATTGGCTGGAAAACTAACCCAGGCTCTTGCGTTGCAGATGAGAATTCTACCACTGAACCACCAATGTTGTTGAAATTGCTTGGGCATCTTTTTTCCAAATTGCTCTCATTTCTGTTTGCAGATCATGGTATTTTATGACCTTATGTCTGTCAATGTATAAGACACTATAATCTCCGGATGCAGCAATTTCAATGAATAATGCTACTTTTGTCTTTTTTCTTGGACTACTATACCTGGTTTATTTGTATCTGTTTTTATAAGTGTTGGTATTGCATGATCCCATGTGATCCAAACTTTATCATTGTCAATATGCTTTATGTTTCATGTTTCCAGTGCTTCTCAGCTACTTCTATATTGTGGTGTTTGCACAATCCCTGGTACAACAGCCTTGCCATTGTTGTGCCTTTCAGTACACAGACCATCACCAATGAGATGTGCAACTGTTTCTAGTTCTGATTTACCTAATGTGCATTTGTGTGTTTCTCTTTTTCAAAAGACTTTGTAAATCAACATACATGTAGTCCACTGTCTTGGGGTGCAATTATTAGCCTTTCATCTTTTGGTTAAATTCATCATTCTTTAACCATGTCTGCGCCATTTTTTTAAAAACGTCTTTATTGAATTACCATTTGTGACATAGGGAAACTTACATTTATGTAAAAGTAATCAAACCATATTAACAAGTTCACATTTACAAACATTATACATCACATACATTGTTATATATCCTATAATCTAGATAACATTACATAAATTAAGTTCCTGCCTTCTCTTAAACCTCATTACTCCTCCAAAACAATTTTCTGCATGTATTGTTCCCACAATTTTCATTTTTTCTATGTAATTTACTCCTACCCTGCAATAAAGATCCCACTGACTATTCTTTTATCTCTGTCACAATATTCACTACTTCAAGCACAGTTGGTTTAGATGTTGATTTCCATTTTCTAGTAATTGCTTTTTTGGCAGCCACCAGAATTAAACTTAACAAGTCCTTAGTATGGCTAGGCAATTCAGGTCCTGTACCCCAGCCCAAAAAAAAACATTCCCTTAGTTACACTCATTTGCTCACCAAGTATTCCCAACCGAATAGTCCGTAGGGAATTTTTAAAGTCTGCCAACTCATTTACACTCCCAGAATGTATGTTCCCAGTTGCAGCTTTCTTACCCATCATACCATCAATATTTGCCATTTACTTGAGGAAAAATTCTTTTGAGTTTGCTTGAGATATAAAAGTATCTATGTAAACACCTCCAGATTCATAGGTTCATACGTTCATAGCGGTTTATTAGGCTAATGATCACAAGGGCCTTTTTAAGCCTAGCCATGCATCCCAAATCTCTGACAAGTTCTGGTACCCTTGATAAGTGTAAGCGGAGGCTTGGGAAATGAAACATTTACAAGCAGGGACCTGGGGTGTCCATTAGAGACATAGGTGCCAAACCAGGGATGAATTTCCTGTTCCCTATCCAGTTGTCCAAGTTACATTTGAATTGGGTTAGGGAGGAATTCTGTTTCACATGGATGGGGAGCCTGTTCCAGAAAAGGGATACATACCTGTCTCTCCAGCAGGTCCTATTTATATTACAGGCAAGATTTAAGTCTTTAGAATGGGTAATTCTGGTGCTGTTTGTTTTGTGAATATCAGAGTGGGGTCTAACAATGCCTTGTATGCCAAGCATAGCTCTCGCCTCAACAGCCTATAGGAGACAGAATACAGGGATAGGGCTTTGAGGAGGTCTGCATAGGACATGCTACTTACGGTCTGCATTCTTTTAGTGAGGAACCTCTGTGGATGTTACAATTGTTGGATATGCCTGGATAGGTACTCAATGACAGGCCTGATGAATGCCAACTACAAAGGAACAATGACTTTCTTGAACCTAGATGTTATACGTTTGTTTATAAGTTGCACAACATAGAATGATTTCCTCACTACTGTAGACATGTGATGGTCAAAGGCTAGATTACTGTCTATGTGTGTCCCCATGTCCCTGACTACTGGGTCAACTCTTAGGGTTATGTTGGCAATATGATAGTTACCAGGGGTGGATGACTTCGCAAAAGACTCTATTATGCATTTCTTGGCATTTGGTTTTAGTCCATGGCTGTGACACCAGTTGTTTTGTTTTTCTGTGTCAGACCTTCCTGGAGAACATTTGTGTCTGTGTGGGATTCAATGACAGCTCCTAATTTGCAGTCATCTGCAAATTTAGTCAGCCAGAGGCCACTGACATTGGCCTTGACTTCAGAGAAGTAAACGCCAAAAAGGAGCGGTCCCAGGACCGATCCCTGATGGACTCAACTTGTGACTGGCCTCTTTGTAGAGGTGGCCTCCCCAATTCTAACTTCCTGAGTCCTGTCTGGATGACAGGGTCTATATTAGTTTGCCGAAAATCATTTTCAGCAAACTCCAATTCATCAACTCTTATTCAGCGAAATTCACTTCCGTGATTCACTGAATATTCCAAGGGCAATGAAATACTTGCCCTGCAGCACAACAGACCACATCTAACTAAATCGAACCCACCCAAGTGGGGCGGCTTTACCCCCACACACACACACACACACACACACACACACACACACACACACACACACACACACACACACACCCTGATGTGGGGGATATGCCCCCACATACCCCCTAACTATATATACCAACTCTGAGATCATACTACAGTGGGGAAAAAGTCAAAGTTGTTGACTATTTCGTTGCCTTAATATTCAGCGAATCGTGGAAGTGAATTTCACTGAATACAGGTCGATGAATTGTAGTTCGCTGAAAATTAATTTTGGCAAGCTAATACAGACCCAGGTGACATAAGGGTTTGTACCTAACCTCTTGAGTTTGTCAACAATGCCCAAGTGGGGTATTGTGTCAAATGCCTTGGCCAGGTCAAAGTAGGCAGGGTAAACCATTTTGCCCTCATCCATTGCTTTGGTGACCTTCTCAAAGAAGTCCACCAGGTTGACTAGGCATGGCTGGCCGTTGATAAAACCAAATTGGGTTGGGTCGAGTGTCTGAAGCTTTACAATGTCATTTTTGATCATTTCCATGATAATTATTTCCATGGCTTTGCATATGAGACTCGTGAGACTTATTGGTCTATAATTTACAGGGTCTGTAGATGACCCACCTTTGAGCAGAGGGATGACTGTTGCTGTTTTTGATTCATGAAGCACAAAGCCTGTTTGGAGGCTACAGTTAAATAGCAATTCCAGAGGGCTTGATAGGTTATGTTTCATGCTGTTTAGAAAGGATCCTAGGATATTGCTTGGGCCCATTAATGCAGTGTTCTTGGCCTTAGAGAGAGCATTAGGGACCTGGTCCCTAGTGAGAACAGGAGGAAGTTATATTTGATGGTATTTACTGAGGGAAGGTTGACGGGAAGGGAAAAGTAAAGTTGGAGTTGAATTTGTCGGGCAGTAGGTGTTCTATAGCTTCTGTCTCAGTGTAGGTGGCTCCATTTACAATGAGCTTTGCACACAATTGTGTAGTGCCTTTGAGGTTGCAGACAGCTAAAAAATGCCTTGTCGTTATCCTTGGCCTGGGAGGCAAAGTTTACCTCAACTTTGGCTTTGGTACACTTTATTTGTCCTCTGAGTTGTTTGTTTAGTTTGATGCGAGTGCTTTTATCCTGCTGGGTGCTGCACCTAATTTTTGCCATGATTGTCTTCCAGCTGTTATATAGCCTACTGATTTTGTGATTCTACTAGAGCAGCTTTTTTTTTAGTTAGCTCTGTACTTCCTAGTGGGTACAGATGCCTCTCTGCAACTATTAACATTCTTGATTAGGGTTTCTGTGAATAACAGTTCTGCATAGGCAACAGTGTTCTCGGAGTTTATGGGGGCTTGAAATTATGCTAGTTTATCACTTAATAGGAGGAGGTTAGCCTTACAGTAGTTCCTGAATGTTTCAGAGTTAGCCAAGGTTCCTGATTTTATTTTTACTTCAAAGGATACAAATTTGTGGACTGGCCTTACCAGAGAAGACATTACACTAGGAGGTGTGCAGCACTATGCCATATTAATGAGGACCAGATCCAGTATGGTTGCACCCCTGGTTGGTGTATTGACAATCTGATCCAGGGAGTTTGTATTTACAAAATCCAGGAATCTCTGTGACTATACATTTGGTGTCATATAGGATTCCCAGTTAATAGTGGAGTAATTAAAGTTTCCCATGAATATAGTATTGGGTTGGATGGTGAGTGTTTCCAGTAAGTTTAAAAACATGGTATGGGTTTCCTGGGTTATAGAGAGGAACCTATAGCTTGCAATGAAGTGCATTGTCCTGTTTGGCCAGCCTTGAGGTATATTTATTTTTGATGTAAACTGAAACATCTCCACCTTTAGTCCCTGCCTGTGTAAGTAGCTAGTCTAAATGTGTAGAAGGCGTTATAATCTTGCACTATTAGTGTACTCTCCATGGCTTTAAATCATTTCTCAGAGACAGCACAGACATCAACATTCTCTCACATGCCATATCAGTTTTTTTTAAGAATTAACTGGTTGACAGTAAACATCCTGCAATTTCTACATTGCCTCAGGATGCCCATATCCACCAAGAGGGTAACAGTGGGAAAGTTCATATCCATGACAACAAACCCTTTTTTATTGATCAGGTAGTTGGAGTGAGAATATAAAGCAATGTCAGGAGTATCCAGTTTGTATCTCTGGGGGCAGTGATTGTCACTGCAAACTAGTTGTTCTGTGTGCAACAAGGTATTTGAGAAATTTCAATTGTGCTTTTACAGGAAAAATGTCACTCAAGGTGTCTGTGTCTATATAGGGCACTGCCAAACACTTCAGGCAAAAATAATTAGTAGACTCCAATGAATTATGGACAAATAAAGCAGTACTTACTAAAAAGAAAGAATTAGTTTGTCAAGAATGATGAAAAGAAGGAAGACACATGAATGGCAACTGCCTGGCTACTACTAGTGTAAGTCTCACCACAACTTCACTCTGCTGGGATACGATGCTCCTTTGCTTCTTCTCTCATCAGAAGCAAAACATTAACACCAGTCCCAAGATGAGAAGCAGGCCACAGCCTGTTTGGTGATCTACAGTCTTGTCACACATGATGCAAGGATCTGTAGGCATGTTGTAGCCTTTTCCTGGTAGATGCCTTGAATAGCAACCAGACCAATCAGGAATGTCAAGCACAGACACTCACTGCACAACCAGAAATGGTCAGAAATCAATGCACTTGGCTCTCACCAGGGGCAAAATATAAGCACAAATTCCAAGCTGGCACTTATGAAGCAGTTAATAGGCTTCCTGGTGATCAGCAGTCTACAGGAAATAATGTCCCTGTGCTCCTTCTCTTACCAGGTGCAAAACAGAAGCACTAATCTCAAGAGGACTACTGAGAGCTAGAATGTGGCCTCTCTGATAATTGGTGGTCTTGGAGTAGATGCTGTAGATTTTAAAGGTAAAATGTAAAAATGTGTTAATATCCTAAGAGCTGTAGTACTCATTAAGCAGTTAGACATGAAAGGGTGTGACTAAGCTTTAGCTATCTAAGTGGAGAGCAACTAATTCCAGGCAAAAATTCTAAATCTTCTACATTTTGTTGCATATTTGGGAGAGATATGTATGTCTGCCTATTGTTTCTTGTGAATTGCATGCTTAATTTCTCTTCCCAGTCTTTTCTGACCTCTTCTGATTGATTCCTATAGTTATTGTGCAATATTTTATATGCCCTACTAATTATCCATTTTTTAACAGCAGCTTCTGTTCCAGATTCAGTTAAAACTCAACCAGTACAGATCATTCATTTAAGATTCCCCTATCCCTTTATCTTTGTCTATACTCTGACATCAATCCCTGATAGGGAATGCAATCGCTAGCCTGCAATCCAATTGTCTTCTTGGCCTACTCCCATACTATTACCTTTCCTACTCTAATTATTGGTTCCCAATACAATGATTCCTTTGCCAGTTTTCTCCAGTAAGTTCTAGCCCCTTCTTGTCTATTTTCTGTATCTCTAACTGCAGTCATCCCTATCAGCAAAATCTCCTTTCTCCATTCCTGTGTTGGCTTAGTTCTTAGTGTACTTCATGCTACTTTTTGAATATAATTTTTTTCTTAATTTCTCCAAGTCTTTTGGGTTTCTATACCATGATGGGAATGGACCCCATTCCTAAGTTAAAGTACGATTAAAGTTCATGAAATTAGTATTGTTTCAATCTTTGATGTCAGCCAAAAGTGCTCTTCGCAGCACCCTCAATGTGCCTAGTAATGACTCCTTCTACAATTCGTATTGGGTTACATGGACTGGTAACACATCAAAATCTGATTGTATATTCTTTTTTATAAGACCCATTACTCCTACTACTATTGGAACTGTCTGGGTATTTTTCTTCCACATTGCTCTCATTTCTGCCTGCAGATCCTGATATTTTATGACTTTGTGTCTCTCTGTACGCAAGACACTGTAGTCACTGGGTGTGGCAATTTCAATGAGCGATGCTACTTTTGTCTTCTTTTCATGGACCACTATATCCAGTATTCTAGCATCTACCTTTTGAACTGTTGGTAATACGTGATCCCATGTGATGTAAACTTCATCATTTTATATGATGCTTTGTGGCTCATGTTTCCAGTGTTTTTCAGCCACTTCAGTACCATAATGCTTGTACAATCCTCAGGGCAACAGTCTTGCCACATTATTATGCCTTTCAGTATACAGTCCTTCTGCCATTAGTATGTCACAACCAGCAATGAGGTGAGTGACTATTTCCAATCTGGTTTTACAAAACCTACTTTTGTTTGTTTCTCCCACATGTTCAATGGACTTTGTAAACCAGCGTGTACGTAGTCCACTATCTTGGGCCGGCAATATTAACCTTTCATGTCTTGGTTTGAATTCGCCTCTCCTTAACCATTCCTGCATTCATTCCTCATCAACATGAGGTTCTTCCAGATGTTTTCTATACTTGCAACTATATTTATGCATTTTCCACATTTCTTGCCTTTTCATCTGGTCCTTCACCTTATATTCTTTCTTTTGTTTTTGGCACATTCAGTTGCTGCCTGATTTTTATCTGCTTCTGGTTTGATTTCCATTCCTGCTTGATGCTGATATGCTTCTGCTAGATTAAGCAGAGAAGTTATCTTAGGTTCATTCTCCTCATGTTTCAAAACTTTCACTATGTTTGGATCTTGTGAGGTCAGCAGATGGATCTAGGACTATTGAACGAAAGTTCAATAGTCCGAATCCACAATACCCGAACGCACTTTAATGAAAGTGCTTTCACCGAAAAAGCGCTTTCGTTGAAGTCCGTTCAAAAAAAAAAAAAAAACACTAAATCTTCTTTTATGCAGGGCAAGCCCCATGCACTTCTATGGGGTCTGTGCCCCCCACATCCCCCCACTTTTATATTCTCACTCCGAGGTCGCACTACAGCGAGGAAAAGGGAATTCTCCCTTAACTACACCGAAGTGCGACCGGCACAACCAGCATACATAATTGAAAGTGCTGCTTCGGTGAACAGCATTTTCGGTTATGTATGTTCAGTGATTTCTGCTTCAGCAGAAAGTGCCGTCAGGGATCTGTACGGATCCCCAGCAGATATGTGTAGAGTCCCATGACTGCGATCTAAACATGTAATCAATTTCTAGGAGGCTTATCCCTCATTTGGAATGGGGAATATATAGTCTTGGTATGCACTGATTTTTATAAATCATTTGGTGAGCATGAAACATCCGTCTTGTTTTCCTGTCTAATCTATCCAACATGTTTTGGGCCTAGTCAATCATTCCAAAACTGTAAGTTAGGACAGGAAGAACAAATTGGTTTATATGACTGCTTTTATTCTTCTTAAGGATCTGCATCCAAAATTCCATTCTTTCCTTATTTTTTAAAACACCCCATTTCATCATCATCCCTTTCCAGACTGAATTGTAGCTTTCTGCTTAATTTATGTATGCCTTAACTGTGTAGCTCTAAAATATCCCTTCAAATCTGGGAATCTTAAACCAATGTGTTCTGTTGGGAAGATCTACTTATTCCACTTGATTCTTGCCCTCTTCCCCTTCCAAATAAAATCCTTCAACTCATTATTAATTACTGTCCACAACTTCTCCTCTGGTTGATAAAAATAAGTCTGACCTGAGTATAAAACTAATGGGACTAAAAACATTTTTACTGCTTGTATCTTGCTATCCATATCCATAGGTGAGAGCTTTCAGTTTGTCAGATTTTGTATTATCTTTTGTTTAGTCTCTCCCCACATATCCTAAACTGCCACAACTGAATCCTTTTTAATCCATACTCCTAAATACTTCATTTTATCATGTCCTCATAAATATGGGTATTGCTGGAACAGTTCATGTGTGGGTACATAGTTTATAGCTATAGCCTTTTTTATCTTCATTAATTTTATTTCCCCCCCCAAAAAATGGAACTGTCTCAGAATATTCCACAATACTAAGATGTCCTTTCCTGGTTACATGAGGCACAAAATAATATCATCTGCAAATAAAGCCAACTTTGCTTGAACACCATACCAATTATACCCTTGAATTTCTGAGTCCATTATTTTATTTGCCCGTGGTTCTAAATATAAAGCAAATAACAAAGGAGAAAGTGATAATCCTGCTTAGTTCCTCTGTTCAGGCACAACTTATCAGAGGAGCTCCTCCCACTTTGATTATTACCTCCAATGTATCATCATTCCTTCTAATTAATCTTATCATTGTTTCAGAAAATGCAAATACTTCCATTAGCCTACTCATAAAATCCCAGCTTAATCCATCAAATGCTTTCTCTACTACAAGATGCACCAATAATAGTGGCATTTTTTTACATTCTGCTTCCCTCTGGATCAGCATTGTTCTGTTAATGTTGTCAAATGTTTGCATATCCTCCACAAAACCGCACTGATTCTTATCCATCAATTTTGGCATCACCTTTGCCATTCTTATAGCCATTATAGACATAAACACTTTATAATCATGGTTTAGAATTGAAAGGGGCCTATATGAAACTGAATCAGATGAATCTTTACTGTCTTTAGGCATTATAGCTACCACAGTTTTTATTTCTAGGATGTTGGTATCTCCCCTCTTTTTAAAATGCTATTAAACAAATCGTCCCAGACCTTTATCACTTTCTTCCCTCCTACCTTCCAAACCTCCACTGGAATACCATCTATTCATGAAGACTTTCCTGTAGATTGGTTATACATCACCATTTTTATCTCATCTACTCCTCTCTTAACTGTTAGTTGTTAAGCTTCATCTAGCTTTAACATTGGCATATTTAAATCTTCCAAAGTTATTTCCATTTCTGCTTTTTCTTGATTTTCCCACTTCTGTGCTTTATGCAAAGTTTGATAAAAATTCCAAAATATCCATAATACTGCTACAGGATCTGTGGTTGTTTTTCTTGTTATAGGCTCCCTAAGTTTGGCGACAACATTTTCTTCTTTCTGTTGTCTAAGTCATTGTGCCAAACACTTTTGTGCTATGGAGTTATTTTCAAAAAAACAGTTGCTTAACAGCAATCTTTCTAAACTCATGCATATTATCCAGATACTCTCTTATTTTCTCTTTAGCACTCTGCAGTTGCACCTCCTATTGTTCTGGGAGATTCCCCTTACTTTGTAATACTTTTACCTTTGTTAACCCCTCTACATAATTCTTATTACTTCTTAAATATATATCTTTTTCTTTTCTTTCTACCCTATTTTTAAACTCCACTTTCATTTTATCCCATTCACTAGCCATAACTTCTGGAGTATTTTCTATCTTCCCTAATAACTACCGAATAATTTCCATTATGTTTTCCTTAAATTTCCCTGTTTTTTTAACAGGAAGGTGGGGAAGTGCCACTGTCTCATCTTTACTTCATTACCCTGCATTTTTATGTTAGTAATTATTGGTGCATGATCTGAAATAGTTATTGGATGTGTATCAAAGTTCTCAATTAAATGGACATGTTCCTGTGAAATATAATTTTGTTCAAGTATAACTTGGTTATTTTACCTTGGAGAATAATGAGTAAATGCTCTCATAGTAACTGCTGCTGAATTCATGTCTTTCACACCAAATATTTTCTTAAATTTCTTCAGAAGTCCACCTTCCTTTGTTATAGTTTCCCTTCTAGGCCTCATCGATACATTTTCATTGTTGCAAATCAAATTCCATGCCCCATATATAAGTAATATTCCCATACTCCAAAGCAGTTTCAGTTGGAATATAAATACATGCCAGTGTAATCCTCATCCCTTGACAGTAGCGCCTTACTATTACAAATCTGGCATTGTTATCTTTTTTCCTTTTCTATGACTACTGTAGCACCTCTATCAATGAATATAGGTACTCTTCTTTTCCTGTGTCCCTGATATTCTGTAGAATATCCATCCTGAAATCCTTTATCAAATTCACGTGTATGGTTCTTTCCAGATGTGTCTCCTGTAGCATTGCTATTTGCACTCTGCATTTTTTAATATAATTAAACATTCTTTCCTTTTTGTCTGTACCTGTGAGATCATTTACAATTTAAAATATGGACAGTGTCACCAGTATGATACGAAGTTATTATTCCCACCTATTACACATGGCAGCTTTTTTAAATGTCTGATTCTAGTTTTATGATACACGCACACAATAATGTTTGGCAGGTTAATCCTTTATACAGTTTTTTTTCTGTTATCATCAACATTGGAACCTATGTTACATTTTATAAGATTTTTTTGTTTTAATAAAAACTTTCAAACAAAAAAAATCATTCCCCCGACACCCACATAACCTATTAAATTAATATAAACACACATAACTATGTACAGTTTCAAACAGTGAAGTTTAACCCCTAATAGGAACATCTGTGCCAAACAGACAGCTGTTAAAACAGGTGCTAGTTAACCTGAAATTGCTAAGATCATGTTATTGCCTGTGCTTCTACTTCCATTAATCAGTGTTTATTCTTTTTTTATCTTTAATCCCCCTTCCCCAGATGTGAAAACTACTTGCATACTTACAGAAATCATTAACTTTTAGCCTTGAAGAAACCAGTGTTCTGTCTTTTACTGCCCTATTATTAGCTTGCTTCCATGGAAAAGTAAGAGAAAAAAATTATACCTCTGGTGTTGACTGAAATACAAGCTGAAACATTTATTGCTAAAGGAAAACTTTTTGTTATATTCAGTGTTCTCATATTTACTTGTTTCCACTTAAATTTTGTTATTAGATTAGGTCAAGGGTCTTAATTTAGACATTTACTTATGCAAACGTAAGAGAAAAATATCAGCTCTACATATATTATGATCTGTGTATTTTCACACCCCATCTCCCACCTCAACAACACAAAATTATTCCCTATTAACTTAAAAGCATGCTTTTGTCTAGCTTTCTTCTCTTTTTGCACTAAGAAGAAAGAAATAAAAGAGGTAGAAAAGACGTTTACTTTTATAACTTTACTCATACAAGAACAACTAAAAATAATTTACTATAAAATATGCAATTTATATTGCGAAAAGTTGCATGGAAATAATGTTAAGAATATAGTTTGTTTTACTTACAGTTAGCTTTTTCCTTCCTCCTCCCCTCCCCTCAGAGTCCTTCCAAATATTAATGACATTAACTGAGGCAAATAACTTTCAGTTTCTCACAAGTTTAACAAATTCAACAAACGTACATTTTTTCCACTTTACATTCTTTCCTCTTCCTTCTTTAAACAAGAAACATCTTTATTAAATTATCATATATGACTTAGGCAATCATACATTTATATAAATGAAAACAAACTATATTGGCATAATTTTAGTTGCAAACATTATACTTCACAAACCATATTGACATAATTTCAGTTGCAAACATTTTACATCACTTATAATCTATCCAGTTATTGTTAGTCATACTTTACATATCTCTTTCATATCCTGACTTCTTTTAAACTTCATTGCTCCTCTGCATGTATTATTCCCACAATTCCTGTTTTTTTCTATTTGCTCCTACCCTTTTCCCCCAAGTCCAGTTGTTTTATCTCAGTTATATATTCAATAATTCTAGTACAGATGGATTAGACTTTGATTTCCATTTTCTAGTAACTGTATTCTGGCAGCCATCATAATTAGACTCAGCAAGGCCTTATTAAGTCTGGGCAATTCCGATTCTGTACCATAGCTCAAAAAATTATTTCCTTAGTTAGACCAATTTGCTCACCCAGTATCTCTGACAGAGTAGCCTATAGGGAATCTTTAAAGTCTGCCACCTCATTACACTCCCAAACAATATGTTCCCAATTACCCTTTTCTTCCTCATCACATCTCTAACATTTGCGGTCTACCTGAGGAAAATTTCTTTGGAGTCTACCTGGGGTATAAAATACCTATGTAAACACTTCCAAGCAAAAATCCTAAATCTTCTAAACTTTGTTATATATTTGGGAGACATACATATATCCTGCCATTGTTTCTTTCTGAATTGCTTATCCAATCTATTCCCGATCCTTTTGAACCTTCTCTAATTGATTCTTATAGATATCATGCAATATTTTGCATACTCTACTTAGTTTTTGTTTTTTAACAGCAGATTTTGTTCTAGATTCTACTAAAAACTGTACCATTGCTTGTCTTTTGCTTAGGATCCCTCTATTTCTTTTCTCTTTGCCTATACTCTGATATCAATCATTGATAAGGAAGGTGATATCCAGCCTGCAGTTCAAATAAATTCTTGTCCTCTTCCTATTCTATTACCTTTCCCTCTCTAATTATATGTTCCCAATACCTTGGCTATTTTGCCAGTTTTCTCCAATAAATTCCAGCCTTCTCTTGCCTGTTGTCTGTATCCCTATTTGCAGTCATCCCTATCGGCAGAATCTCCTTTCTCCATTCCCGTGTTGATTTAGTTCTTAAAATACTTTCTGCTACTTTATTAATATTATATTCTGGATAGATATTGTTATTCTCAAGGTTCTGCATCCAAAATCCCAGTCTCTCCTTGTTTCTTGAGTTTCCCCCCTGTTTCATTATCGTCTCTTTCCACTTTGAATTATAGGTTTCTCCTTCTGCTGTTTATTAGCCTTAACTGTGTAGCTGTGAAATACCCCTTCAAATTGGGTAATCCCAAACCACCTTGTTCTATTGGAAAAATCAACTTATCCCACTTGAATTTTGCTGTCTTCCCCTAAGAGATAAAATCCTTAAGCTCTTAATTAATTGCTATCCACAACTTCTCCTCTGGTTGATAAAAATATGCCTGACCTGTGTATAAAACTAAAGGAACTAAAACATTTTAACTGCTTGTATCTTGTTATCCATAGCCATATAACAGAGCTTCCAATTTCATAGTTTTTATATTATCTTTTTTTAGTCTCTTCCAACATATTCTGAGTTACCACACCAGAATCCACTTTAATCCATACTCCTAAGTACTTCATTTTACCATGGCCTCATAAATATGGACATTGCTGAACCAATTTGTGGGTTGGTACATAATTGACAGCTATTGCCTTTGTTTTAGCTTCATTAATTTTGTATCCCAAAATGATTTGAAGCTGCCTTAAAATGGTCCACAACACTGAAATGTACTTCTTTATTCTGCTTTTTGGCACTCTTTTTTTTTCAATAAACATCTTTATTAAATTATCATAAATGACATAGGCAATCCCGCATTCATATAAATGAAAAACAAACAGCATTGACACTACGTTAGTTGCAAACATTATACATCACAGACACCATTGAAACAACTGTAGTTGCAAAAATTATACATCACTTATAATCTAGCCAGTCATTGTCAGTCAAGGATCACATGGTTTACTCAAATCCTGCCTCGTAAACCTTGTTCCCTGTCTACATATTTTGTTCCCACAAATCCCATTTTTCCTATGTATTTTGCTCTATCCCTTTTCTAAAGATCCCAATTCCAGTTGTTTTATCTCTGTTACTATACCCACTACTTTCAGTAAAGTCGGTCTAGACTTTGATTTCCATTTTCTAGTAATTGTTTTTTTTGGCAGTCACCATCATTAGACTCAGCAAGGCTTTGCAATGTTCTGCATCTAGGCAATTCTGATTCTATATCATAGCGCAAAAAAATCATCTCCCCACTCAATCTAATCTGCTCACCCAGCATCTCTGACAGAGCAGTCCACAGGGAATCCCTTAACTCCGCCAGCTCACTACACTCCCAAAAAATATGTTCCCAGCCACCTTTCTTGCCCATCACCCCTCCAACATTCGCTATTCACCTGAGGAAAAATTCTCTGGAGTCTACTTGGGGTATAAAAATACCTATGTAAACACTTCCAGGCAAAGATCCTAAATCTTCTAGACTTTGTTTCATATTTGTGAGATATACATATATCCCCCATTGTCTCCTTGTGATTTTCTTATTCGTCTCGCTTCCCAATACTTTCTATGCTCCCGATTGATTCTTATAATTATCATGCAATATTTTATATGGTCTACTAATTATTCCTTTTTTAACAGCAACTTCTGTTCTAGATTCTATTAAAAAATCTACTAGTGCTAGTCTTTCATTTAGGATCCTCCTAGTTCTTTCTCTTTGCCTATACTCTGATATCAATCCTTGATAGGGAAAACAATCTCTAACCTGCAGTCCACATATATTCTTGGTGTCTTCCCATTGCATTACCTTTCCCTTTCTAGTTATTTATTCCCAATACCTTGGTTCCTTTGCCAGTTTTCTTCAATAAATTCCAGTCCCCTCTTGCCTATTATCTGTATCCCTAGCCATAGTCATCTCTATCAGCAGAATCTCTTTCTCCATTCTTGTGCTGGTTTAGTTCTTAGACTACTCCCTGCTATTTTATGAATATAATACTATCTATGATTTTTGTTGTTCTCTTTAACAGTTTGCATCCAAAATCCCTGTCTCTCCTTATTTTGTGAGCTTCCCCCCTGTATTATCATCATTCCTTTCCACTTTGAATTATAGTTTTCTGCTTGTGCTATGTATAAGAGCCTTAACTGTGTTGCTCTAAAATATCCCCTCAAATTGTGTAATCCTAGTCCTCCCTGTTCTGTACAGCAGTTTGAATTTCACACCTGCATCTCATCATTCCCTGAATAGTGGAATTAATTTACTTCACTTCTGCCTGGTCTACAGTGAATAACCATTCTCCACAAAGACTCTGCTGTCTTCCACTTGTAGTATTTTGTCCTTCTGCCACAGTTTTGTCAAAATCAACTCCTACTGTTGTTAGGATTGCATCTTCACTATTAAAGGTCTAGGTTGTTTTCTTATAGCTAGGTTTGGAGCATACACATGATGTGCCCTTTCAACTAATGACTCCTGCTGTGGAATACGAGTCCAGTTGCTTATTTGTGCTTTCATAAAATTAATGCAATCTGTTCCTTCCAGCTTCTCTGGTATAGTTAAAATTCTTGTGCTTTCCCTAAGTGCTCTGTCCTATAATTCTATTATTTTTTGAAACATCTCTTCCTGAGTAGTCTCATATTCAGCCAACCTTTTCTTCATTTTGACCTCTGATTTTTGCAGTTTTATCATTTCATCTGAATATTTGTTTAAAGCTTCTTCCAGTTTTTCCAGCCTTTTGTTGTTTGTGTTGATATACTCCATCAGTGTTTAGTTTAATCAGGTCTGTATGCAGTTGTCTTATATTTTCCTGTAGGTTACTGGAAGTCTTGCCTGAAGGTTGCATTGCTTTTTGCTGAACAGCTGCAGAATTTTGCCTAGTCAGTATTTTTTTCCTCATTCTTTGTAGCTGTTTTTTTTCAGGTATTCTGTATTTCTTTATTCCTGGCATACAGGCAGTGCAATTACTAGCCAGTTACTGAAATCTACCCATAAACAAAAGTCTACGGGCCTTCTCTGCTGAGTTTCTGTTTTCACACTGGGAAAGCTAGAAACAAGCTGATACTCAGTGTGCAGCCATCCTCACCAATTGTCTGATTCTTGTCTACTTCAGGCTTGATTTCCATTCTCACTACTTCCCAAAATGCTCTGCTAAACTAAGCAAATATGTCATCTCAAACTTATTTTCTTCATATTTTATAACATTCACCATGTTTGGATCTGATGAAGTCAGGAAATATGTATGCAGTCCCACAATTGCAGATCTACCCATGTAGTCAATTTTGAGGAGGCCCATCCATCCTTTAGACTGAGGGATGTATAATCTTGAGATGCACTGTTATTTATATATCATTTGATAAGTATGAAGCATTTTCTCTTTTTTGTCTTTTTTAAGTCTTATTTAATGCTGTTTGGGGCCAGTCAAAAACACTAAAGCTGTAAGTTCAAACAGAAAGAGCGTGTTGATTTATAGCTTAGATATCAACGCAGTTTTCAAATTAGCTTTAGTCTTCTGAAATATTCCTTACTAAGTTTTGTTCTCATTTGTTCATGCTTTATTGCTTACCTGTCATCTATTACCAAATATTTATGCACCCCTTCCTGTTCAAATTATTTTATATCACATTCCTGTCCCTAGTTGCTATTTACTTGGTGCTGCAGCATTCCTTTTATAAATATTGCTTTTGCATATTTATCAAGAACAAATGTTATTCTTATATCATTTGAGAAAGTTTTAATGATTTGTAGCTGTGCTTTCAGATACTCATCTGATGAACTATCCAGTTTTGAATCACCCATTAAAAGTAGATGAGATTTCTTCAAACAAGGTTTGAAAATGAGATGTAACAATAACCTAATCTATTAAGTTAACAGGTTAATAGCAAGACACAACAACAGCGGTGACAAAGAATCACCCTGGAATATCCTCCTCTGAATTTTTATCCCTAGAATAATAATCGTCATGGGTGAGCTGCAAAGTAGTTTGCCACCGTTTCATAGTCAATGCAATGCAATTGATCAATGTAGGGTGTATTTCATATATCTGTAAGTGTTACATTATCAATGAATGTGGGGTGCTGTTGAATGTCTTTTTTTTATTTTATTTTATCTGTTTTTGTTTTTCCTAATCTATCCATGCCATACTTTAATTATGCCCCTATTATAGTTTTATTTAAAAACGGGTTTGCTTCATATGATTTTCTTTTATTACTTTTTTGTTCGATTGCCATAACTGAATTTTTCTAGATTAATTCCACAATATAATTTATATATTATCAAAAGGCAAGCTATTGGTTTATAGTTCTTAAGACATCTTGCAGGTTCACTCTTAGGAAGGAGTATCATTTTCCCGTTGCTAACTAGGTTGGAGTATGTTCTGGGTTTGCATACAAGTCATTTTTACTCAGGGCTAAATCTTTGTATAAAGATGTTAATATCTTTAGCCAGAAGCTAGGTACAACATATATGCATGTGTGTATATAAAATATAGATATACACATATTTATATGCATTTATATATGTCAAATGACTGAATTATCAGTGTTCTAATACAAAGTGCTCAGACATTAGTGGCAGAAACTCAACCTTATAATAAAGAGGGAGAAAGGAATACAACAAGTGATTTTGCAGGGGTGAGGACTTCCCCACACACACACACACACACACACACACACACACATATATATATATATATATATATATATATATATATATATATATATATATATATATATATATATATGGGTCCCCTTCAGTAAATTGAACTTTTAAATGTTCGAAGATGATATGGCAGAGACCATAACATCGAACATTTAAAAGTCCGAATGGACTGAATGGAGATCTGCATACAGTGTGGAATGGTAAGATTTCCCTTTCCGCAGTGTAGTGCGATCTCAGAGTTGGTATATTTAAGTAAGGGGGGTGTGGGGGGTGCAGAGGGCATAGCCCCCCCCCCATTACAGCAGTTTAAATTTGTTTTTTTTTTCGTTTTTTTTCTTTTTTTACTTCAGTGTTCGAACTATTACAAGTTCGAACATATGGTCTCGGCCATATTTGGTTCGAACTTGTAATATGTTCACTCTACTGAAGTAGATCCATGTATATATATATATATATATATATATATATATATATGTATACATATATATATATAGATATATATATATATATATATATAGATATATATATATATATATATACATAGATACATATATATATATATATATATATATATATATATATATATATATATATATACATATACACCAAGTCAAAGATTGAACAGAAGTGGGGAATAGGCAAATTCCCATTAGCTTCTGTACTACGAGTTCCCAAAAAATACCATTACTTTCCAATCAGCTGTGTTTATGATCACTTGTCCTGCTGCTTAATTTCATAAGTTAAGCAATTAACTACATGAATAAAATCCATATGTGTGTGTGTGTGTGTGTATATATATATATATATATATATATATATATATATATATATATATATATATATATATATACATGCAGATAGATATAGATATACATACACACACACACACACAAACTCACATACAAACACACCCACCCACACACACGCACACACACACACACACACACACACACACACACACACACACACACACACCTATATACACTTAGAAATACACATATACAGTGGATAGAAAAAGTGTACACACCCCTGTTAAAATGGCAGGTTTTTGTGATATAAAAAAATGAGACCACAATAAATCATGTCAAAACTTTTCCCACCTTTAATGTGACCTATAATCTGTAGAATTCAATTTAAAAACAAACAAATCTGTTAGGGAAAAAAATATAAAAAAAAATACAATATGCTGGTTGCATAAGTGTGCACACCCTTAAACTAATACTTTGTTCAACCTCATTATTCACTTAGCAACCCACTCCATCTTTCCTCCTTATCTTCTTCTTTCTAATTCTTTATAGTCCCACCCCTTCACCCTTACATACTTCTTATTAAACAGTCCCTCCCCTTTCTGCCCCTATGCTCTCAGTTCAGTCTCCCTGTATTCATACTTAGTACACACCAACTTCTCCCTGTATCTCCTTCTAAACCCTATTCACTTTATCCAACACTAACTTTAAAACATACACTACCCTACTCCTCCTAACAATAACACTTGGCACTCTGCTACTATCCTATAAGCTCACTTGTTATGAAACTAACTAAATGGTACACCCCCTTAAAACATACTACCCCTCTCTCCCTTTCAAACCCAAATTCCCATTGTAACATCACATCATCATCAGTTTACCTTCGACCTCTGTTTCATAGAACAATCCATTTCAAATATTTCCAAAACAAAAAAATGATCCCTATTCTAGTTAAACTACTGGAACTATCTCTTATCCTGCAATAGTACCCACTACTACACCGCAACATTCATCCTAACCCCGGCCCTAATACTAACATTACTTATTCCCAATCACCCCAGTCAGACTCTTCCTACAGCCCCACTCATAGCAAAAGCTCTCTACTCATAGCCCACCTAAACATTCGTAGTGTAAATAATAAAATTACTCACTTACATGCCCTGTTAGACTTACACTCCTTTGATATCCTTTTCCTAACTGAAATCTGGCTCAAACCAACCACTAAGGACAATGATATTATCCCCCCAGGCTATAACATACTTAGATCAGACCTCCCCAAAGGAAAAAAGGAGGCGGGGTTGCAATATTATATAAATCTGAGCTGCAACTCTCTGCTCTAGATATTAAGCCTCCTTCACCTTGCAGTGCTGGGATCTTAATGTCCAAACTTTTAATTAATGATAATAAAGCCATTTATATTATCTGCTCCTACATACCCCCAGGGAATAATATTAATACCGTTGAAAACATCCTCTGTTTGCTCTCCTCAAACTTCCCCCAAGAAACCATACTCCTCTGCGATCTCAACATTGACTGGAAAAGTTGCTCTGCTGATAATCCTACTAGCCATATAAACCTTCATGGCTTTCATCAAACCATCACCTACCCTACAAGAACTCACAAACCTACTAATAAACAAACCATTTTAGACTGGATACTAGTTAACAGCAACCCCCATCTTTATAAAATAGGCATACTTCCAGACGATATCAGTGACCACTCTCCTACCTTCATAACTAAATCAGAAACCTCAATACCCAACCAAGTAATCTTCAAAACCACTCAAAATAAAAACAAATCTAAACCCTGTTAGCTTTCAATCTGAGCTCAGAGCGTGCGACTGGACCCCCCTAAAACACCTACCTCTAGAGGAAGCTGTCTCATATTTTAACAATAATTTTTTTACAAATTCTAGAGCACCATGCCCCTTCTTGTAAGATCAGAATTAGGAACAAACCAGCTCCCTGGCTCACAAAAGAGACTAGGCAAAAAATGTGACTTAGAAATAATCTATGGACCAAATGGAGACATACAAAAAATCCAAATGATCACCTAAACTTTAGACAACTGAGAAATGCCACTAAGAAAGCCATATTCCTTGACAAAAAAACTATTACCTACAATTCCAACAAAGCCAATATCAAAACCCACAAAAATTCTGGTCAGGAATAAATAAACTACTTCATCCTGGCCACTCTAAAACACCTACCCCCTCAAACTTGACTCAACATGCTTCTTCCCAAATTGCTGACACTTTCAACAAATGTTTCTCTGAAACTGTTCAATCTCTAGCTAAGTCTTTACCAACTATGTCCACCTCCAACCCACCTGGTTCCAGGAATACACTACCCCTATTACAACTACAACTCATTCCCACATCTCTCATACATACACTACTTCTGAAACTTAAACCTTGCACCCCATCAGCTGATCTCCTTCCAGCTGAATATCTGAAACTAGCAGCTGGAGTACTTGCCTTCCCCATTGCCATCCTAATTAACAGATCCATTACGGAATGTTCCATCCCTAACATTTGGAAAGTTTCACATATTATCCCTCTCCACAAGGGAGGTAACTCAAGTGAACTTGCAAACTTCCGCCCAATAGCCCTACTCTCCCCCATAGCAAAAATCATGGAGAGATGCATTCATCGCCAACTTCTTAAACATGTCCTCCAGAATCACCTTCTAGCTGACTGCCAACACGGTTTTAGACCATATCATAGCACCACCACAGCTCTCTTATCCTTTACAGACTGTATAAACAAAAATCGAAATAACACTCTCCTTTCCTCTGCCATCTTCATTGACCTCCAAAGCATTTGACATGGTGAATCATGAACTATTAATAAATACACTTAAATCTCTCCCATTACATAAACAAACAGTCAAATGGTTTAAATCTTACCTAGAAAACAGACAGCAAGCAGTCCTCTGGGACAAGGAACTGTCCTCATTGCTCCCTATTACTCTGGGAGTCCCACAAGGATCAATTTTAGGACCACTCCTCTTTACCATTTTCATTAATGGTCTGTCAGCCTCACTTCCTCAAACCACCTGTGTACAATATGCTATTAACTCAACTTTAATCTGTGCCACCCCCTCACCTTCCCAACTTCAATCCAGGACCAAAACAATATTTACTTCAGTAGAAAACTGGTTCCTCCAACGCTGTCTCCTCCTCAACCCTAAAAAAAACGAAACTACTGTTGTTCACCCCCACACAAAAATCCCCCACCATAAACTTCTCAGTCACCTCTAAAAATGGTACCAAAATAGCTCCTGATACTACCACCAAACTCCTAGGGGTAACAATTGATCATAATCTTAATTTTGACACTCATATAAACCTAACTATCAAATCGGTTAATAAAAAACTTGGTTCCCTCTACAGAATTAAATCCTTTCTTACTCCTTCAGCCAGGGCTACTATTGCCCAAACTCACCTAACCTCTACCCTCCTCTATGCCTCCCCAATTTATACAAAACTCTCCAAAAGCAATATAAACAAGATGGCAACTTCGTACAATAACACTGCCAGATTTTCCACGGATGCCCCATTTCGTACCCACCACTGCAAAAATCTCAGACTTCTTGGATGGTTTGAACTGCAACACCAGTTTCTTTTTCAGCAACTCTTATTCATTCACAAGATCCTGTATCATCACTCAAATACTCCTATACTCGGAAACCTTATTATCCCCATTCAAAATCTTTCAACCTTACGATTTGCCAACAGACTACTAGTCTCTACCCAAAATCCAGCAACAAATCTGGGGACTGCCTGTTTACTTACTCAATTGGAAACACTTGGAACAAGCTTCCTAGAGAACTAACATCCCTGTCATCCACTCCACTTTTTAAAAAACAACTGCAAATCTTCCTAAAATCACAATGTCTTTGTCCATGCTCTAATCCTGTCTGACTCCATTCTTCTTTGGCTTACCACTTTTTAGCCTGTTTTACTGAATTCTTCTTGCGTGATTCTTTTTTTCTCTCTTGAACTATTTTCTTAACAATTTTGTTAACCCAGGAAACAACTCCCTACCTGTGTATATTCTGCATCATCACTGTACTGGCAAAGAATATGTTTATTAAATATGTTTATATTCGGCATTATGACTGTACTGGCAAAGAATTTGTTTTTTAAGTGTGTTTATAGTGCAGCTGAGCATTATTACTTTAATATTCTTTTTAATCTTTTGTTCGATTTTGTTTACAAAAGTTTTTTATTGTAATTGGAGCTTTTTATAAAATTTCTTTATTGTAATTGGAGCTTTTCTCCCCAGGCCTCTGCTGAAAATGGACATATATCCAGTCGGACTTTCCCGGTCAACAAATGTAAAATAAAAAATAAAATAAATAAAATTTGTTGTGTGCACACACCCTTAAACTAATACTTTGTTGAAGCACCTTTTGATTTAATTACAGCATTCAGTCTTCTTCGGTACATACCTGCCATCAATGAAAGAGATTGATTAACCCCAAATAAAGTTCAGCTGTCCTAGTAGGATTTTCCTGACATTTACTCAGTTGCCTCCTACAGCAAAAGCCATGGTTTGCAGAGAGTTTACAAAGCATCAAAGGGATCTCATTGTTGAAAGGTATCAGTCAGGAGAATGGTACAAAAAAATTTCCACAGCATTGGATACACCATGGAGCACAGTGAAGACAGTCATCAAAAACTGGAGAAAATATGGGACAACAGTGACATTGCAATGAACTGGACGTCCCTCCAAAATTGATGAAAACACAAGACAAAAACTGGTCAGGGAGGCTGCCAAGAAATCTACAGCAACCCTGAAGGAGCTGCAGGAATTTCTGGCAGGTACTGGTTGTGTACTACATGTGACAACAATTTCCAATATTCTCCATATG
The DNA here is from genome assembly GCF_019279795.1 of Protopterus annectens. Lineage (NCBI taxonomy): Eukaryota > Metazoa > Chordata > Ceratodontiformes > Protopteridae > Protopterus > Protopterus annectens. The sequence continues at coordinate 482,174,794 of NC_056746.1, forward strand.
TCCGGACTATGGGGTAGGATTGCAAGATGGAAGCCTTTTCTTACACGGAAAAACATCTAGGCCCAGCTAAAATTTGCAAAACAATGCATTAAGTCTCCCAAAAGCATGTGGGAAAATGTGTTATGGTCTGATGAGACCAAGGTTGAACTTTTTGACCACAATTCCAAAAGGTACGGTTGGCGCAAAAACAATACCAACAACATCACCAAAAGAACAGCATCCCCACAGTGAAGCATGGTGGTGGCAGTATCATGCTTTGGGGTTGCTTTTCCTCAGCTGGAACTGGGGCTTTAGTCAAGGTGGAGGGAATTATGAACAATTCCAAATACCTGTCACTTTTGGCCCAAAACCTTCAGGTGTCTGCTAGAAAGATGAAGATGAAGAGGAATTTCACCTTTCAACACAGCAATGACCCCAAGAATACATCCAAATCAACAAAAGAATGGCTTCACCAGAAGAAAATTAAAGTTTTGGAATGGCCCAGCCACAGCCCAGACCTAAATCCAATAGAAAATCTGTGGGGTGACCTGAAGAGGGCAGTGCACAAGAGATGCCCTCGCAATCTGACAGATTTGGAGTGGTCTTGCAAGAAAGAGTGGGCAAATATTGTCAAGTCACCCAACAAGTCTACCCAAGAAGACTGAATGCTGTAATTAAATCAAAAGGTGCTTCAACAAAGTATTAGTTTAAGGGTGTACACACACAACAAAGAATTAGTTTAAGCGTGTGCACACTTATGCAAGCAGCGTATTGTAAGTTTTTTATTTTTTATATTTTTCCACTAACAGATTTATGTGCTTTTCAAATGAATTGTACAGGTTATAGGTCAAATTAAAGGTGGGAAATGTTTTGAAATGATTTATTGTGGTCTCATTTTTTTATATACATACAGTTTTAACACAAGCACCTCTACAAATCAGTTTGATATACGAATGACATATAATTCTTTACAAAACTCCAGCTAGCTCAGCTGGCATATGTTATACATCCACTGCCCTACATCTCCTTGCATAGCTGGCAATACCTCACATCATCACAATATGTAACTAACTGGGGTTGTGGGGAGAAGGTGAGCTTGCCCCTTAACAAAAAAAAAAAAAACAGTGTTCTTGAGTTTGCATGCTCCAAGGTTATGCTTGGAGCATGGATGTTGAGCTGTCAACATTACAAATGTCAGTTTTATGTGTTGACATTTGCAATGTCGACATTTTAGCGTTTCACTGTATTTCAGTACATAGACACACACAGACACGCACAGACAAGAATAGCCGTATATGTGTTGTTGTACATATGTGATTAGCACAGTTTGTAGAGTGATAACTATGCATTCAGTGGCCCAATTTAAGTGTATAACACTAAGAAATTTGGCACTTCTGAACTGGAGTCTGGAATGCATATGGTCTGGTATTCTTTATCTGCTGTAAATGAGAACATGCAATCGTATATATTACATGGTGTCAGAAATAATTCAAAATAATTTATTTCATCTTTCAGTGAGAAATGATGCAGCTACTGCTGCCCGAAAATGTCTCTTCAGAGTAATTTGGGAAAAGGATGCTTTGGATGCAGAAAATCAGTTTATTCCTGAATGTTAGCAGAATAACATACAAGCCAAAAACTGGTACAGTGTACTTTATTAACATGTTACAAAGGATGAAGATCTGAAAATATATAATCAGTTTGTTCCTTAATGCTAGCAGAAGATCAGAAAAGCCTAAAAAAGACACATTGTACTATTCTAACATTTGAGTTGCAAAGTATTGTACCATATCATATTGTAGTGTATTATGCTATATTATACAAGGCTGAACTGTTTTGCACAGTCAGTACTGTCTTAAAACTGTATTCACTGTCCCCTTATATATCTCATACAGCTACTGTATTGTACTTTAATGTATTGTGTTCCACTATTTTTGCACTGAGTCACTGTCTGTTTATATATCATGCAGCTCCCCGCTCCCTGCTAGATAGACCTAGGGACATTAAATTCCATAATGTTGCATATCGTACATCACCCGGTGTTTCTAAATCAACTATTTGTCCTATGTTTGCCTCTGTCCCACCTTTCCCAGACTTCTAGCACTAGGTACCCTGAAGCAGCACATAAATTAATACATGTTTACTGACAACCATTTGCTATTACCACAGAGTAAGTCCATGTGGCGGGCGTAAATACTTATTTCAACTAGAGGCAAACCTCTCACACAAACCAGTTATTGGATTCAGTTCTAATACTAGTACCAGACCTATACACTGCAAGTCAAGCATAAAACCTTTCTCTGCTGAGGTGCTCCAAAAATCACTTCTAAAACCACAGAGACATCATAGACATGCCACAGTAGACGTGTGAACCACACCCAAACCTCAGCAACACACTAACACCCATTCCATACCTCATATAGTTTCTTCCACCACCAGCACCACCACAGATAAGAGTCATTAGAGTGGTTTGCCAAACCCTTTAGGCTTCAAGCACTGCTATGGAAATGTATTCATTATAGGTAAAGGCAAGGTAGCAGTCAGTAGAGATCCCTTCTAGTCAATTGATCAATGCTCAAAATATTTTCACTGAAAGATTGCCAGTATCTTGTCGTGGTGGTTGGCCTTGGAGAAAAGGGAGAAAGTGAGTCTTGCATTTTCCTCATATTCTAATTCTTACCCAAGTTTATGCAAACTCACATGCAAAAGATGATTGACTTTAATAGTTCGCTTAATCACATGAGTCATTCAGGAGGGGCCCAATGTTTGCCAGAAAAGAGGGAGATAGAAGACAGCCCTACCTGTTTTACCAGTGAAAGGCCTGCCACTATTTGATTAGTGCTTTCACATACTGCTTATGATATAATATACTTCCATTGTGCCTTTTTTAGGTAATGTCAGTCTACTCAGGTTGCCAGCCTAGTTAATATCAATTAAAATCTAGCAAATATCAGTATAACACTGTTCAGCACAAGGAGCCTAAGTTAGAAAATGCTCTCCTTTGAGGCCTTTCTAACTCTGGAAAATGTGAATATTTGTGTTGTCACTGAAACCTGTTTCCATAGCAGTGACATCATTCCCTCCTTACTGGGCTTTTCTGCTTACAGTTCGTTTAGGCCCGGATGTGTAAATACAAGTAACACTGGAGGTTGCAAGTCTGTCTTAATACAAAACACCATCACCTCTAGGCTAATCAACCAGGGCAACATTCCTGAACTCCTTCATATTCTAATATCACTTATCAAGACCTCATAACACCTCTTGTCTAGATGTGGAACGCCATTCATGGCACCCACAAAACATGAAACATATCTTAGTAAACTATATCCCATCTCCATTAACCTAAACACCATCTTCCTAGAAGATTTTAACTACTTGTCCATAAACTGACATACGTACATTTCTACAAATAAATAAATATGCTCTGTGCCTCCTTGTATTCACTATTGCAAACTTCCTGGATCAAATAGTACCTTCCCCTACTAGAGGCATCAACATACTCAGTCTTGTCTTCACCATCAAAGTCCCTGCCTGGTCCTCCCCCGTTGTCATACCCTAACTTTCAGTTCAGATAACCGTACTGTTTTATCCACCTTATGGTCCTAGTTGAGGTAAATGACCAATCTAACTATTATTACAGACTTCTCCAAGCCAACTTCCTTATGTTCAATGATGACCTGAAAGAATGTAATAATCCTCCTTCCCTCAATGACCCATAGCAAATACCACTAAATATATCTAAAGTTTACACTCCTTTAAAAACTCCTGCATAGAGGCTCATGTCCCTAGTCATCACAGATACAATGCCAAGTTTAAAAACAAACTGTCTGAGGGAACTCAGCTATAAAAAAGTCTACCATAAAAGGAAAAATCTTGTAGCCTTAAAGAATAGAACAAAACCTCAGCATGTTGCAATCAACCTCAAAAAGGTTACAATGAACTCAGGAACAAGATCAAATCCTCTGGAGCTAATTATGAATTGAAAGTTTCTATCTCAGCAAAGGATAACCACAAGAATTGTGTTATTATGTAAAGAACCTCAGAAATAACACTCACCATTGCACTGAGCTTTTGTCTAATGGCATCACCCTCTCAAACCTTGATGATATAGCTAACATCCGAGCACATCTAAAAGCTCTGTCCCTCTTCTCTGTCTCTTACAGATTCCTACACAGCAATGTAAGCCTGGATTACAAAGCTGTAAATGTCCCAGTACTGCTTGATCTACTACATATCAGCAATACTGTCAGCAACACAAATACAAGAATAAAGGACCTAAATCTATACTGCAACAGAAACAGGACTTACATCAGACATCTCTCCCAAATAATTCCCCACTTCTAGAACAAACTCCTGGTCTCTGTAAAGAAAAGCATATCACTCAGTATATTTTCAAATGTTACTTGGATAAATGGATAGAAAACCACAAATTCATCCCAGACTTAGACCACTCATTCTTTTTGAATAGGGGAGTAACTACCTGGTTATACCAGTGAAATGGAAGTGGCTGGATACCAAACGGCTTAAATGGTTTATTGCCTAGGAGCAGTCTATGACCTTTTAATCTTCCTCAAATTCAAGAGGATGAACACAAAAAGTCTGCTATGATGAGCTTAAATGTTAAGAGTTTCTGTGAATTGAGAAGAAATATGGCATATATATTGCACATTTTCTTCGTGAAAGCATGCATTCCCAGAGTCTATAGATGCTTGGATTACTGGATTAAAGAACTGAGCAAAGGATTGTGAATGTTATGAGTTATGTCCTTTGTTAGTTAAGACAGAATTGTGTATGGTATTGGAAATGATCAAGCGTGGGGTCATTACTGAGACAATTAGTCTCAATCTTAAATCAAGCAGTGGATTTGTGCACAATGAGTGAAATTTGTCATAGCTAGACAGCTCACAGAAAAAACGCATGTGTTAAAGTGTCATGTGAAACAGAAAAATTAAAACAAGTAGAATTAATACAAAATTGTTCCAAACAGTTTCAGTAAGCACGAAAAACACAAAAGTATGTAAAATGAACGAAATCAAATTTTAGTTGAAATGATTGTATGTGTGGGAATTAAATTGTTAAAATTAATTGTAAATAGGCACAGCTTATGTGGAGAATATGCACCAAGTAAACAAAAGAAGATTAAAGTACACAAAAGTTTCAACTAGAAAGTTAATTGGAAAATTAGAAAAAAAACATAGTAGTTTAACTGAAGTTTAGTGTTTAGATTAAAGCTAGCACACAGTGTAATGTAATGTTTGCTCAGAATCTCAAAGCACTGGATTTCAAAAGAATAATGAGTCTGGGAAAAGCCCCCCTGAACACCCCACACCCCCGCTACTTAAATATACTAACTCCAAGATCGCGCTACAGTGTAGGAAATAGGAAATTTTCCATTTCTGCACTGTAGCACACTGAAGTGTGATCTCGGAGTTGGTATATTTAAGTAGCGGGGGGTGGGGGATGCAGGGGTGGCCTGCCCCTTGCTTAAACCCTTTACTTTGTGTTTTTTTTTAATAATGTTTTTTAATATATTCGAACATTTAAATGTTCAATCACTAAAGTTCGATCTTTAGCAATTCGAACATTTAACCGTTCGAATATATAATGTAGACCCTATGCGCGCGCACACACACACACACACACACACACACACACACACACACACACACACACACACACACATATATATATATATATATATATATATATATAAAAAGAAATAAAAGGTTCACTTCCATGTAATTGATATAGTGAATAATAATTTGATTTTATTTCAGTTGACTTGTCACAGGCTTGGCATGGTGAAAAGAAATCACAATATGATGCAAAGTTGCAGTGTGGATAAGAAAATATCCAGTCTGGTGATTTACTTACATTTTGTATGAAGATCTGTTTAATGGTTTGGGTTGTTTGCCAGGAGTTTATTGCATCTGGTCAGAGCCTCCAGTGTTACCAGTAGTGAATTCTACAAAGAAAATTCCAGAAGTCTTGCAAAGTAGAATTGAGAAGGAATTAAACTGCATGGGGAATATAGGTATGACTCAGAAACAGCATGTGCTTACTTAAGGCTACCTGTTACAGGTACAGGGCCCAATTATGCGAGTCCCACAGTTGTGAAAAATGAAGTTCAATTCCAAGACTACTACAGCAAATTATGGAACTTGGCTGTAAAACTATTAAAGTTTTTTGGGGTACAAACCTTCCTCACTCTTGAAATGGAAAGCCACTCACCCACACCCCTACTACATATATGTATTAACTCTCAGGCACAGAAAATGGGAAACACTCTGAGTTACAGCAACCTCAGACCTAGTATAAATTTCACCTCGTTTTATATGGTTTCATAATTCTAAGGCTCCCAATTAAGTCCTTGGAATTGCAGTGGAATCCCCTACTGAATAGGTTAATATAATTATTACTGTTGTGAAGCTTAGCAAATTGTGTATTGATGTTTTGGTACAATATCTTTATAAAAAGGAGCATTATCCATTTCATACATATAAAGTTCTATCTGCCAAGAGTAATTTTCTGTGCTTAAATCAAATCAGGGCTGTTGAAGAAAATTCCAGGATGTGTATCTTTAATTCACCCATGGGAAGGTGCAGATTTCTAAGAGTTTCATTTGCTACTGAATCAGTACCTACAGTGTTACAGAGACCTGTTGAACAAATCATTGATAAGTTTCATGTTGTTGTTAACATAAGTTGTCATCATCATCATCATCACCATCAACATCATCAACCCCCTTTCTCCCTATTTTCTACATGGGGTCAGGTTATCATGCCAGTTGTTGCCATCTTTCTCGATTCAGTGTCACTTTCTTAACTTTTTTGACAGTCATGGCTTGTTGTCATAGGTCTTCTCTCACACAGTCCATTCATCTCTTTGCTGGGCACCCTTGTTTCTTCTTGCCTACTTCCTGTCTGTCCCAAATCTTCTTCTTCACCAGATTGTCTTCTGCTTTTTTGTACATGTGCCTGAACCACCATTATCAGTCCTGTTTGACCTTCTCTGCAATTGTTGCCACTTTGGCTTCCACTCTTATGTCTTTATTTCTTCGTCTGTTCCACAGTGGGCTTCCTACCACCCTTCACAGGCACTTCATTTTCATCACACCTAGCTTTCTCATCTGCTCTGCCTTTACTGCCCAGGTTTCTATACCCTACAGTAATACTGGTTGCACCACTGTTTTGTACACCTTACTTTTCAGCTTCTTTGGCATTCTTCTGTCATACACTGCACCTGACACTTTGTGCCAGTTGGCTGCATCCCCTCTGATTCGAGCTTTAACTTTCTGATTTAGACTTTCCTTCTCCTCAAAAAAACACTCCCATACACTTGAAGCTGTTAAACTGTTCCACTGTCTTCCCTTTTATCGCAATTCTCAGCTTCTTCTGATTTCCCCATTTTCTGCCATTACAACTGTCTTATCTGTACTCAGTTTCATTCCATGTACCTTCAGTTTTTCATTCCATTCCCCTTTCTTTTGCTGAAGTTCTTGTTCGGAGTGTGCTTGTAATGCTACATTATCTGCATACAGCAACTTTGTTGATCTGTCCCTTCTGACCTGTTAACTAATGTAGTGCATCACCAGCTTGAACAGCAATGGGCTCAGATCCGAACTTTGATGCACACTTACCCCCTCTGGGAATCCCTCTGTGAGACTAAACACTGTTTGTATTTAAGTCATTAGGTCCTTGTACATAGCCTGCACTAATTCTACCAAGTTTCTGGGACTTCACACCACTGCAGGACTGCCCAAATCAGCTTTTTCTGACCTTGTCATATGCTTTCTCTAAGTTTAGGAAGACACAGCTAGACTCTTTCCTCATTTCTAGCTTCTTCTTAACTATATGTCTCACTGTAAACATTGAGTTAATTGTGCTGCATCCTGATCTGAATCCAACCTGCTCATCTTCCATATTATTTTCTACTACTTTGGATATTTGTTTATCAATCACCATTTCCAAAACTTTTTTTGCTGTGTGATATGAGTTTGACACTACCTCTGTACTGCCCACAGTTGTGGATACCCCCCTTTGCTCTTATTCTCCCCTCTTTCATCCAACATCTCAATCATATCTGCTGTGATCTCATTTGTGCTTGCTGCTTTCTCTGACTTCGGTTTCTTAGTGGTGCTCTTACTTCCTCTAGGGTGGACTCCTCCTCCTTCTCTTTCATTCTAGACTGTATTTGGGGCAGTACAGCTTCTATGGGTTTTTTTCATTCAGAAGCTGCTGTATGTTTTCCTATCATCTACCTTTGATGTCCTGTGGACTGGTGAGCAGGTTGTTGCTGGCATCTCTTATGGTTCTTTCTCTTTTTGTCTTTGCCTTGAGATCAGTTGCCATAATGGTTAAGGTGTTTGCCTCCCATGTACAAGGTACAAGGTTTGACCCTGACCTTCAGCCAATGCCTGTAAGAAGTTTGCATGTTCTCTGTGTGACTCATTGTAGTTTCTCTCATCTCCCAAAAACATACTGAGTATTTCCACTTCAAACTCATCCGAGAATGGAGTTGTGAGCAGCAGCACAGACTCTAGATGGTGACTATGATGGAAGGGTTGTACAGATGAATCACTTTGGGCATCAACTGTCATGCTCAGTATCCTCAAGATAGGAGAACATGGATCACAGACTGAACACAGTGTCAGTGCTAGCCACTTGATGGTGTAAAAATTGGCTCTAGGTGATTCAGTCATGTTGACTAATATCGCAGAAAATGGACATGGATATTTTACCGGTGATAAGTGGGTCGAGGACCCAGCCTACTCTGACCTATGTCATGGACTCATGCTAATGGTGGGAGAGGTCGATGTGTCCCTATGGGCCAGTATGTCCTTGCTTTAAAGCCCAGTATACCTCTCTCAATAAGTTACTGGCCAGTAGGTGTCCAGTTGCCCAGCTTGGGTTACCTGGAATAACTCTGTTGAGTGAAATCTGGATATAAAAACAATCAACCTGCTGCAAATAAACTCAGGATTGATACACTCAGTGTAGATTCACTGACAGGATGAAGTTTGGAAATGGATGATACAATGGTAAGGAGGAAGATGGACATCTTATGTAGCCAGGAAACAGTGCAGCAAAGCCACTCGGATTAGGGTCCAGAGTCCATTACTTGAGGGAGGACAGATGAGAAATAGTGTGGGCATTGTGGTAAGGGAAAAACTTCAGAAGAAAGTAAGAAATATCATCAAAATTAGTGACAGACTCATGGAAATCAGGTCTAGTGTAAGGACAGGACACTATTCATAATCTCAGTTTATGGCCCACAACAGGCTTTTGATTGTCAGGAAAAGAGTGCTTTCTGACAGCAGTTGCAGGACCTACTAGACAAAGCAGGACAACAGGAATTGGTTTTGATAATGGGTGACCTGAACGCACACATTGGGAGAGACAGAACAGGATATAAGGACTGCCTGGCTCCACATGAGTGAGGCAACAGAAATAAAGAAGGACAGGCCATTCGAGCTCTCTGTCTGGCAAATGGCTTAATGGTGGTCAACACAAGATTCAGCATGTGAGGAAGTAATAAGATCACATACAAGAGTGGCCAACATTCAGCTCAGATACACTTCCTCTTAGTAAAGAAAGGGCACTGGGGTAAAATCAGTGATTGCAGTCATTCCCAGTGAAACAGTCAGCCCACAGCATAAACCACTGGTTGCTACAATCAGCTGCAAGCAGTGGTCAGAGAAGGCTCTAAGGTCCATTTAAGCTTGGCTGAATACCTGGAAGTTGACTGAAGAGAAAGCACAGCAGTTAAAGAAATTACTCCAGGATCTAGCACCTCAAGAAGAAAAAGAAATAGGTGGAGCCAAAGAAGAATGGCATTGCCTCCAAACAGCATGTGTGAAGACTACAGAACAGATATGAGACCGAGCCAGGTATGAAAATAAGGTACATAAAACAAAGCTTGTGTGAGAATGCAGAAGTCCAGGAAGTCCTTAAAAGAAAGGATGAATGCAGGAAAATGTGGCAGATTGCAAAGATGGACCAGGTTAAGGGGAATACTGTTTTGCTAACAAAGAGGCCAAGAGAAGAATGCAATAAGAGGTGCAAATGCAGAGTGCTAAAAAGAAAATAAGGAATTATCTGGATAATATGCATGAGTTTAGAAAGTTTGCTGTTAAGCAACTGTTTTTTATAACTCTGAGCATAAAAACTTTTAACACAATGACTTAAGCAACCGAAAGAAGAAGAAATGGTTATTACTAAACGTAGAGAGCATGTAACAAGAAAACTAACTAGAGATCCTGTAGAGGTATTACAGATATTTTGGCAATTTTATGAAAATTTGTATAAAGCAGAGGAATGTGGAAATCAAGAAAAAGCACAAATGGAAATATGTATGGAAGACTTAGGTATGCCAAGGTGATGGGTAGATAAGGCTCAACAATTAACAGTTAAGGAGGAAGTGAGATAAAAATGGTGATGTATAACCAATCTGCTGGAAAGTTTCAAGGAATAGATGGTATTCCTGTGGAAGTTTGGAAGCTAGGAGGGAAGCAAGTGAAAAAGATCTGGAAGGTTTTAACAGTATTTTAAAAGGAGGGGAAGCACCAACATCTTGTAAGAAAGCTGCAGTGGCTGTGATACATAAAGACAGTAGACACCCATCAGACCCTGCTTCATATAAGTCCATTTCAATTTTAAATCATGATCATAAAGTGTTTATGTCTAAAATAGCTAAAAGAATGGCACAGGTGTTGCCAAAATTGATAGATATGGATCAATGTGTTTTTTTGTGGAGGGGAGGCAAACATTTGACCACAGTAATTGAATAATGATGATCCAGAGGAAAGCAGAATATAAGAAAATATCACTGTTGATGTTGAGTCTTTATGCAGAAAAAGCATTCAACAGAGCAATCTGGGATTTTATGAGTAGGATAATGGAAGTATTTGCATTCCCTAATAAAATAATAAGGTTAATTAGGGAGACATATGAGGGATCGGAGGAAAAATTGAAACTGGGAGGGTGCCTTTCTAATAACTTATGTCTGAACAGAGGAAACAGGCAGGGTTGTCCTCTTTCCCTTTGTTACCTGTGTTACATCTATAGACATTGGCAAAAAAATATTAAGGGACTCAAAAATTCAAGGATATAATTGGTATGGTAATCAAGAAAAGCTGGCTGTATTTGCAGATGATATTATTTTGTACTTGATAAAATCAGTAAAGGACATCTCAATTTTGTGGAACATTCTGAGACTGTTTCAAGTTTTTTTTATATAAAATTAATGAAGACAAAACAAAGGCTATAGCTGTAAACTATGTACCCATACATGAAATGGTTCAGCAACACCCATATGCATGGGGACATGATAAAATGAAGTATTTAGGAGTATGGGTTAAAAAGGATTTTGCAATGGCAGCTAAAGATATGTGGGAGGGGACTTAAGAGATAATACAAAAACTGAGAAACTGGAAGCTGTTGTTTTTGGATATGGATAGCAAGAGACAAGCAGTGAAAATGTTTTTAATCCCTTTAGTTTTATATACAGGCAGACATATTTTTATGAAGTGGAGGAGAAATTGTGGAGAGTAATTAATAAAACGTTGAAGGATTTGTTCTGGGAGGGGACGAGGGCAAGGGTCAGGTGGGATAAGCTGATCCTTCCAATAGAAAAAGGTGGTTTAGGATTATCTGATGTGAAGGGACATTTTAGAACTACACAGTTAAGGTTCTTATACATAACACAAGCAGAAAACTATAATTCAAAGTGGAAAGGGATGACGATGAAGTGGATGGGGATTCAAGAAATACGGAAACAGTGAATAACAGCAGCCATACAGTGATACATGTAACTCCGTACGAATTCCAGAAAGAGTCATTACTAGACACATTGCGGGTGCTGCAAAGAGCATTTCTGGCTGACATCAAAGAGTGAAAGAATACCAATTTCATGAACTTTAATCATACTTTAACTTAGGAATGGGCTCTATTCCCCTCATGGTATTAGAAATCCAAAAGATTTGGAGAAATTAAAAAAAATATATATTATAGTCATAAACTAGTAGAAAGTATTCTAAGAACTAAGCCAGCAACAGAGAAAGGAGATTCTGTTGATAGAGGTGACTGCAATTAGGGGTACAGAAAATAGACAAAGGGGGTCTGAAGTTTACTAGAGAAAACTGGCAAAGAAACAAAGATATTGGGAGCAAATAACCAAAGAGGGAAAGGTAATAGTGTGGGAAGAGGCCAATAAGACATTTGGACTGCAGACTAGAGACTGCCTTCCCTATCAGCGATTGATATCAGTGTACAGGCAAAGAGAAAGGGATAGGGGAATCCTAAGTGAAAGACCTGCTCTGGTAGAGCTTTTTAGTTTAATCTAGAACAGAAGCTGCTGTTAAAAAAATATTGCACAATAACTATAGGAATCGATCAGAGGAGGTTAAAAAAGATTGGGTAGAGAGATCGAATGACCAAGTCATAAAGAAACAATATATAGATAGCATATTTTGGAGGTGTAATAGGGAAGAAAGAGGTAGCTGGGAACATATATTTTGCAAGTATAATGAGTTAGCAGACTTTAACAATTCCCTGCTGAGTAGTTTGTCAAAATATTGGGTGCGCAAATGGGTATAACTAAGGATTTTTTTTTTTTAGCTGGGATATAGGATTTGAATTGCCTAGACATTGTAAGGCCTAGTTAAGTTTAATTCTACTGACTGCCAAAAATCAATTACTAGAAAATGGAAATCAAAGTCAAAACCATCTGTATTTGAAATATGAATATTATAACAGAGATAAAAGAACTAGAAGTGGGATCTTTAGAAAAAAGGTGGGAGCAAATTACATAGAATAAAAATAGAAATTCTAAGGACAATACATGTACAATAATGTTTTGGAGGAAGAATGAGGCTTAAGGGAAGACAGAAATTGATCAATTTATGTAATGTTAGATTGATGTTAATTGTTTAAAGGAATATATGTGATGTATAATGTTTGTAACTGTGAACATGTTAGCATTGTTTGTTTTCTTTTATATAAATGCATGCCTGCCTATGTCATAAGTGATAATTCAGTAAAGGTTTTAAAAAGTAAGGAGTGCAATAAAAAGAACAAGGTATTAGAGACACTCTACCATCTTCTGGTAAGTGACTTGGTGGATGGCACTAAGAATCCCTGTCATGTTGTTAGGATAAATGGTGATATGCTACTTTGGGGTCAAACCAAAGAACAGCTTGATGTGAGAGCTGTTAAATTACTAAAGGGATTGAAGAAGAAAACCTTCATGATAAATAAAAGTACACAATTTGGGTTAAGAACTCATATATGTATCATGTTTTAACCCTTAGGGCTTGAAACCAGACACTAAGATAGTAAGAGCAACCTGGATCCATGGTGTAGATGGATGTAACCAGAGCTCAGTTAGTGGTTTGGCCATTCAATGAGATGAACAGAGAGGATGGAAATGACTGTCTGTTGGGGTTGTCCATCCTGTGAAGAGGGTTGGAAGTTTCTGCTAGCAGATGAGTGCTTCCTTATGGGGACAAGAAAATATTTTACAGCTACAAAGCAAGTTACCATTTCATCTGGCAGCAGGGGGTCTTAGTTAAGTCATCATTCAGCCCAGTGATATGCTAAGGGCACATGTACACTCTACTCTACTTTGGGATACTCTTCACTTTCATATACAAAAATCCCCTCTCTCTGACACCCACCTCCTAACTCTCACCATAATAGAGAGGCAGTAATCTCACAGAGTAGTCTATGAAGACCACTTTCCCTGGACAGGGAATGGACACTTGTCATTACTCTTATGGCAGCATGTTACTGTCTCCTCCAGGACTCCAAATGTCTGTCAGTTACAGTGAATCATTAGCACAGAGGAGATAAGGGGAGGACAAAAAATGTAAGAGTAATAGTTTAAATGCCTCCATCTTAGCATAAACAATCTCTCATAAGATTTATTTTTGCAGGTTATTTTTGCCCTTTATACCTGCTGACCTTCAAGCACCTTCTATCGAATTGCTCACTCATTCCCCATAACAGTGTAAGTAATGCATGGATGGTCCATCATCCAAGTAGTCATGACAAGTGGATGCCTTTTTTTTTTTCCACTGGCCTAAATACTGGTCACTGTGGCAAACTAAAATCTACAGACTGCCACAGTTATACCCTAATGGCACTTGCACACTCCTATGTATCTGTCCAATGCAGCTCCTGTACTGTGTAAAGCTTGATGGGCAGGGAAGTCTCAGGCTGGATCTCTTACCTTGAATAGAAGCCAGTCATGCAGTAGATTGGGCTGCCTCTCTTCATGCAAGATGGGTAAGCCAGCATCAGGCACTCAAGCCCATCCTTTTTCACATAGTTCTCCCATTTCTAAGCCATAAACTGATCCTGAGACATATGGCGCACAATCAGAGCTTTATCTCTTTATGTCGTGGAGCCAGCCTCTGATACGATTTCATGGAACCTTTCAACATTTACTGTGAACATATTAGGCGAGTTTAAAATCAAGGAAATGATTACAGCGTAATGCATAATGGTACCGCAATACAGAACAAGAAAAGGGTTTTGAAATGGAATACAGTGATTCTGCAAAAATGCAAGCCAATAATCCTTTACACATCCAGAGTAGTTACAGAATGCTAGAGAAGGTAAGCTCTGATAGAGATAAGAGTTGCCTGCCATAGTAAATGGGTGTGAAAAGTTCCATAAATATATTTATGGGGAGACAGTGCTAGTTGAAACAGACCATAAATGTCTGATATTATATTTAAGTTGTTTAAGGCACCACCATCACTATGGAAAATGTTGCTGAGATTACAGAATTTTTAGTTGTGAAGTATAGGCTAGAAAAAGAAGTGCATAAAACAGATATGCTGAGCCATTTGCATTTGACAGAAGAACAAGATTTGCTTAGCATATCACTATAAACTGGATTATTCCACAATTGCTTATGATTAAAAAGAAGCTTAGGAAATGTCAGCAGTAGGCCAACATCACAGTGCAGAGGGATAATGCCCTGACTATGATGCAGATGAGCAGAGGTCATTTAGCAGCTCAGGTGCTGGATTGGCTGGCATGTGGCAGATGGGAGTGAAGTGATAGATGCTTGATAACCCAGCCTGGGGCAGAGGACCATGGCTCAGTCCACTGAAGAGGACTGTGATAACTGTGACTTGCCTAGATATGCATAGCACTGTGAACCCAGCTGGAAGTGTGCCTCTGCTTCATCAAAAATAGAATGTTAGAGGTCTTAATGGCTAAGATCCCTGAATATTTCATGGATGTTTGAACTTCCCAGTGTTCTGACTATTTTCCTCGAGAGAAAGAATGGGTTACTGCACTTTTGCACTGGCAAAATACATGGGTCAGAGGAATGACCGGAACAGAGCTAGATGGTCAATGCATGACCTGGGGTGAAAAAATAATTTGCAATGAACTGAGAATGATCTGGAGATCAGAATCATATTTCAAGATATAGTAAGGAAAGACTAACCGGGAGACAGAATTTCTGTTGTGAGGAAAATACAGCCATACTTATCATTTAAAGAAAAAAATAGCTACATACTATTGCTGATGTTTAAAGCATATAAAATAGTAGTGCTTAATCAGCTAAGAAAAGAAATGTAAAGAATACGAGTTATCTTTATGAACTATGAAGTATAAAGAGACAGTGTGTAAGATGCTATACTAGCCAGGAATGGCAATGAAAACTGTGCAAGAGCAAACTGACTGTTCAGTACGCAATGCATAATAAATGATTCCCTAGAATTGTTATTCAACCATGTATTAAAGTAGGATCAGAGTTGGTTGATATTTTGACTGTGTGTGTGTGTGTGTGTGTGTGTGTGTGTGTGTGTGTGTGTGTGTGTGTGTGTGTGTGTGTGTGTGCTTGGTGTTTTCTTGATCTGTGACAATTATTATCTGAAGTTTTTCCCCATTTTCTTCATGGAATCAGGATAATGCGTCAACTGATGCTATATCTCAACCATCCATCCCAGAAACTTGAAGCTGTTAATCTGATCCGCATTTTCCATTTTACGATTATGACGATGATGGTGATGGTTTGTTGAAATCATGAAGTTAAAGACACTGCAAGTACTTACATAAATAATGCACTTAAGTCTATGTTTTCAACACAGCAGATTCCTTATAGAACATTATGTAATAGTCCACAATATGCAAGTCTAGAACACCAAAAGCAGTTGGAATTTCTGTATCTGCTCTTTAGTTCAAACTACCAACAATCAAATGATCAAGTCCAGAGGACAGTAAAAACTATAAACGTCATGAAAAAAACTTAAAGCATTAACAGTGCCACTTATATAGAGACACACACACACACTCACACACACACACTGCTTTGCTGGAATACAGGAATACTCCCTGTCAAGGTACAAATTTTTCACTAGCTCAGTTATTAATGAACCCATCGGAGAGAGCCCTGCAAATGATACCACTGACAATATATACGAAGTGTTCAACCTTAAGAGCATATTGCAAATGAATGGCGTTGCTTTGGGCTATAATCAGTACCAGACACTCCTTAATAAGCTTCAGACTATGCAGCTGAAGAATATAGTTGCAAACACTGGCTTCCCAGGAATTTGCCCACCTCATTCTCAGGTCAGTGCCTTTTAGTGGTATTTTACCAACAGTAACTGTAGTTTGACTAAAACTACTTTGCAGTCATACCTACAGTGTCTTATGGAAAGAGATAAAATACCTTTTTCAATGCCAGTATCCCTTATTAGTTATTTTAAGAAGAGGGAGGAGCATAGGGTGACGTACAAGAGTGGAGGAAGATGTACACAGGTGGATTATATCCTATGTAGGAGGGTCAGTCTGAAGGAGGTTGGAGACTGTAAAGTGGTGACGGGGAAAGTGTAGTTAAGAAGCATAGAATGGTGGTCTGTAGGATGACGTTGGTGATCAAGAAGAGGAGTGTGAAAGCAGTGCCAAGGATTAAATGGTGGAAGTTAAAAAAGGGTGATTGTGAGGTGGAGTTCAGGGAAGAGTTAAGACAAGCACTGGGAGGCAGTGAAGAGTTACCGAATAGCTGGGTAACTACAGCAGAGCTAGTAAGGGAGACTGCTAGAAAGGTGCTTGGTGTGACATCTGGACAGAGGAAGAAGGACAAAGAGACCTGGTGGTGGAATGAGGAAGTACAGGAGAGTATACAGAGGAAGAGGCTGGCGAAAGAGAAGTGGGATTGTTAAAGAGATGAAGAAAGTAGACATGAGTTAAATATGTAAGCAAGTGGTTTTTTTTTGTTTGTTTTTTTTTTAATAAAGAAATGTCAAATAAAAAAAAAATAGACAGAAGACATAAGGAAAACACTCTCTTAACAGGTAGCTTGGCAGACCTGGTGCATAAGGACAAGTGCAGGCAGCAGCTAATGGTCATCTGTAGACAGCCAAAATGCTGCAAAATAATCTTCCTAAGACCCCATTCTTGGTAACCATAAGTTTGAGATGGTTTATCTCTGAGTTAAAATCTTTGATGTACTATGAGCCTTACCTGGTGTTTTCATGAATCAAGTAGATTTGAGGACTAATGTTTGTTCCCTTCCATATATTATATCTAAACTGTAATTCAGATGAATCCATTCATCACTGTTTCTCTTTATTTCCCTTTTTTCAGAGGTATGGTATCCAAGGGAAACATATCTGTTTTATCCTGGATATCCACTGCCAAGTAAAGTTTTGCTTTCATACAATGCATAATTCAAGGAAGACAGACCAGTTGCTCATCTCCTTTACTCCTGGCAAGGAAGGTGTAGCAGTTGTTAAACACATGCATTCAAAATGGAATGCCAGATTTATAATTCACCACCAGAAGGCTGAGGATGTTCCACTACAGAAGTGGTTGTTTCCAGTGCTTGTCCAAGAAAGTGTCCACAACAGACATTGGCATTCAGCTTCTGCATCCCTACTGTTTTCATAAACAAGTGAAACTTGGACCTCCACACCAAGGTCTGCATACCATTTGACACATCTATCTTTCAGGATGCTTTCTTTTTCTAGAGTTCATCTCTTTGACACCTATTTCCCCTTCTGAGGCTTTCATAGACACTGACTGTAATTTTGCCCCAGTGTTTTCCTACTGTAAAGGAACCATGAAAGTAAGACATCTAAGCAGTCACCAGCATTAAACCTTTAGAATTTTTCTCTCCGTGGATTTATTCTACACCCCATCCCCCTAATGTCTGGAGATTCTCTTTATGAACATTTTCTGGCATAAGATCTAGCTGTGAATACTACATGTATCACATGCTTGTAATTTTATATACTTGTAACTGCCTTTTTTTTTTTGCTTACATCTGTTTTCTTGTTTTCATGGAGTTTACACTGTCTAAACAAAAGCACCTATGTGTGTTATTTTTAGTGTAATTTTTATTTTTATATCAAAAACTCAGAATCATACATTGCTCTAGGAGTCTGGTGTTTGTGGGACCTATACCTGCCAGTTTGTTCACATTTCTTTGTCTGTGGGAGTGCTGTGGAGTGAAGCACTTAAATACCACCCCTACCATCCCCAGACTAATGATCTGGTGGAGAGTTTAAACTCTACACCAAATACCATGCCAGGCATTTGCAGACCAGTTCAAGCAGGAGTGGGACAAATATTTTTCCCATCTGTTGTTTGCTTACAGAGAGGTGCCCCAGGAATCCATGTTTCTTACCTTTTGAGTTGCTGTATGGGCAAAGGTGAGTGGACCTCTAGATTTGATTTGTGAAGACTGGGACGGTGAGTGTGACTCCCACAAGGAGTTTGTTGTGGCATATGCCCTAAACCTCAGGACAAGGCTCAGGGAACTCATGGGCTTGGCCCAGGAGAAACTGGCAGATGCCCAACAGCAGAAAAAGGTCTGGTATGACAAGAATGCTCGAGCTAGGGACTATGCTGTGGGGCATTAGGTTATGGTTCTCATTCCTGTGAGACACAATAAGCTACAGGCAGCTTGGGAGGGATACTTCAAAGTGGTAAGGAAGGTTAGTGATGTTAACTACATGGTAGAAACTGCTAGACTGGAGGCAGGGGCACAAACTGTACCATGTTAACATGATGAAACCTGACCATGACAAGGAAGCCCTGGTGTTAAGTATTTGCAGTAGGGGGCAGGAGGAGTCTGAAGGGGATCTATGGCTACAAGGAGCCAGCCAGCAAAATCCCAAATTACTATGGTGGAGCCTAGGGTTGCAGGCACATGATATGACAGTGCAGCACTCTACTGGGGTCAGCAATGCCAAGGCAGCTGGAATCTCAAGACCAGTGTAGAACAGAATGTGTGTTCTGTGTCTTTAAGAAGCATTTCAAGGACTGAACGGGCATATATAAATAGTGAGCATGTGCTATACTCAGCGTTATTTTGACAGTACAGCCAGAGAGTGAACATGCATGAATGTAATAGCTAGTTTGCTTACAAGTTTATCTAAGTTAAGGTATTAAGCCTCAATCCTGATGTGTTTGTACATAATAAATCTGCTTGAACAGAACCCACAAAGTCTCGTCTATTGGGTCCTGACTAGATTAGTGACATGGGAGTCAGAAGAGGGATTCCAGAGACTGATATTCAGAGCCACGAGGTACAGATATAACAGTGAAGGTAAACTAAGAGAAACGAGCATGAAAAGGAGCCAGAGAAGCACCAAAGGTAATGGAAAAGTGCACGAACAGTTTATTTTATAAAAAAGATGAAACTGAGCATTACAAGGGCACAAACCACATTATTAAACAAGGGAAAAGCACAAAAGGTTTATTGAGTAAGTAGAATGTTTAAGATTAAGTTATCAGAGTTGCAAATAAGGCATGCTTAGAGTAAAACGGGCACAAGAAAAGTACAGTGGGCATGAAAAGAGATTAAACGAGCAAAGTGAATATAATAAGGGCAACAAAAAAGGGCACAGTAAGCATAAATAAAGCAAGGCAATGACATGTTTATTGGGCAAAGTGCTGTATTTGGCATAACTATGACTTCGTATTGTATTCAGGGCATAACTAAAGTTATTCAAAGTATCTCAAAGTGTGTAAAAATGCTTACAGTGTGTGCTTTTTACTGTGCATTATTCCAAAGAGTCTGTTCATAGGTTCATAGGTGTGTACTAGGTTAATGGCTCTGGAGCCTTTACAAGCCTAGACCATAGGATTACCTTGGCATCGTACCACCCGACCTTACTTCCCAGTGCCTCTGTCGAGAAGAGCCACTGAAGTGATCCCCGAGGTGAATTTTCTATGCCCCATCCACTCATCAAGATTTCTCTTGAAGATGGCCAGTTTGGTGCTCCACTTGACATGTATGGGAAGTCTATTCCATAGCATGGGTAGTCTCTGGGTTATTAACCTGTTCCTCCAACTTGTTCTGTTGATTGTGGTAACGAGGTTGAGGTCTCTGGAGCGTGTAGTGTGCAAAGTGCAACTATTTCATGAAGTACAGTCAAAGTACAGCCATTTGGAAAAGTTTCTTGTGCTAGGTGTGTCTATTCGCAAAGTGCTGCCATTAGTGAGTGTGTCTTGTACTGTAAAGAGTTACTGAGTGAAGTAGAGCCATTTTGGGGAAGTTTCAGGGTGCTGTGTACTGTTAATTCACAAAATTCAATTGCTTTGAAATGTTTCTTATTCTGAGCTTCTCCTGCCCAGTTCATTTGCAGAGTGCAGTTATTTGAAATGTTTCTTACACTGATAAGGGGTGATTTCTTACAGTACGGTGATTTGAAGAGTGTTACAGTGTCCGAGAGACTTATTTCACAAAGTTCAGTTATTCAGAGTCTTGTTGTGCCATTGAGCATAGTTACAAGTACTGGCATAAATTTCTGGTATATGTTCGTGCATATTTGCAAAATCCTTCACTGGTATGTGTTAATATGACAGATGGATTTCGAAAACCCTCACCACTTGTATTTGATCAGAATATTGCAGAGAATTGGAGAATATTTGAGCAAGAGTATGATATTTTATACACATAGCTTATTCAGACAAAGATGCACGCACTAGGGCATTCATTTTGCTAAACCTAGCTGGGTCAGAGGCCGTAGAAAGAGAGCGTTTGTTTGTGTATGCACCAGCATATATGAAGGAGAAGGTGAAAAATGTCATATTGTTGCACAGGCTGAATCAAGGGAAGACCCCAAGTGTTTGAAGTAAAAATTCAGGAAGATGTGTAACCCCAGACAAATATTACATTAGAGAGGCACTTGCTTTACACAAGAGATCAGAAACTAGGGGAAATGTTTGCAGCTTATATAATTGACCTGAGAAACAAAGCTAAAACATGTCAGTTTGGTGACTTAAAAGATGAGTCAATAAAGGAAAGGCTTGCGTGTGGTATTAATAGTGCTGCAATGAGAAAGATTTTACTTTGTGACAATGATTTAACGTTGAGCAAAGCTTTAGAGATTTGTCAAATCCATGAAGTTATAGAAAGGCACACAAGTATGCTTGCAAGTGATGAGTGTGGTTTCAACAAGCTCTAGAGTAAATGTAGATAGCATGCAACTCGTGGCAAACAGAAGCAGGCCTAAGCACATGGCAGCTGTAGCCCCTGCTGGTTTGCCAGGGGAAACACGTAGTTTGCCAGCAAGTTCTAAGAAAGTGCATGCTCAGTGCAGTACAAGCATGAGTCAGCAAAACCTAAGTCCAGCCTTATTGTTAATTGCCATAATTGTGGAGCCAATCATGAGTCTAAAAGACAGAAATGCTTAGCATTTGGTCAGCGATGCCACAAGTGTAAAAAATTGAATCATTTTCAAAAGTTTTGCAAATCAAGTAAGCCTCACACAGTTATAAGGAAAGGTCACCCAAGAAAGTAAACTGATCAAGTAGAATTGCAACAGTCTACTTTTTATGTAGATGGTGTATCAGTAGTTGGTGAAAAGGCTGATGCAGTGAATTTGTTAACAAGAAATGAAGTGTTTTATACTGTACTGTCCAGATCAATGGTAAATCCACCGAGCTCAAAGCAGATACTGGTTCAAAGTGTAATGTTATGTCAGCAGACACTTTTGCTAAAGTGAGAGTTAATGAACAACTCAATGTGGTCAGTGGTGCGAAACTTGTTGCTTATGGAGGTGAAGAAATTCAAACCAAAGGCTCAGTAGTACTTTCATGTTATTTGGCTAAGAACTGTTACAGCTTGTTATTCTATGTGGTTCAAAGACCCATGCATTCATTATTGGGTCTCAGAGACAGTTTGAGAATGAATCTACTTTCTTTTACCAAAGAAGTTCTTCAGATAAGCACATATCCTAGTTCCAATTTCACTGAAGCCATTTTCTCAGTGTATACTGATGTTTTCGAGGACAAGTTGGGCAAACTTCCAGTTGTGTATTTTATGAAATTAGACCCAGAGGTTAGGCCAGTGGTCAGACTGGCAAGAAAAGTTCTGATAGCCATGCAAGATCAAGTCAACGCTTAGTTGGATAAAATGATGCAGCAAGGTGTCATTTGTCCAGTTACAGAACCAACTGAATGGGTTTTGTCCATGTTGGCAGCTCACAAAAAAAAGGCTCAGACAAAATCAGAATATGTATTGACCCAAGAGATTTGAACAAAGCATTGAAGAGACCGCATCATCCAATACGTACAGTCGCAGAGGTCGCAGCCCTAATACTGAATGTCACTGTTTTTTCTGTCTTAGATGGAATTAGTTCATTCTGACAAGTGATGCTTGATTGCTAATCCTCATTACTGATTACTTTCAGTACCCTGTTTGGTAGATATAGATTCTTAATCTGGGAGGGTGGCTTAATGGCTAAGGTGTTTGCCTTCCAAACACAAGGTGCAGAGTTTGAGTCTTACAAGGAATAATTGGCTAAGCTTAAAATGGTTCACAAAGGCAGTCAGCTTAGTACCAAACTATTTGGGGTTGGGAGGGTGGCCTAATGGTTAAGGTGTTTGCCTTACAAACACAAGGTGCAGGGTTTGAGTCTCACAAAGGATAGTTGGCTAGGCTTAAAATGGCTCACAAGGGCAGTTAGCTTAGTACTAATCTATAATCTATGAATCTTAAAGATGTCATTTGGAATGCATTCTACAAGTGAAGTCTTTCAGCAAGCAATGGAGCAAATTTTTTCAGGCTATCCCTGTGCCATAAATTAAAAGTAGATGATTTATTGGTCGGAGGCAATGGTGAAGCAGAGCATGACAGAAATTTTAAGAGAGTTCTAGACAGAGCATGTGACGTGAACTTAAAGCTCAATCCTCTGAAGTACAAATTCAGACTACCAAAAGTTACATATGTTGGTTAGTTATTTACTAGTACTGGCTTGCAACCAGACCCATCTAAACAAGCAGCCATTCTTGAGATGCCAGCACCAGATAATGTTCAGGCTCTACAGCATTTTCTTGGTATGGTCAACTATTTAGGCAAGTTTATACCAGACTTCAGTGAGTTGACAGAACCTTTGAGAGAGTTGACACACAAAAATGTTACATGGTCTTGGTTAGAACAGCACCAGAAAGCATTTGATGTCCTTAAGTGGAAAATTGCCACTCCACCTACATTAAGATACTATGATGTTAGTAAACCAGTAACCCTTTCCTGTGATGCTTCAGAATTTGGTCTTGGAGTAGTCATTCTTCAAGAAGACAGACCAGTAGCCTATGCATCAAGAACTCTTACCCAAAGTGAAATGTAATATGCTCAAAATGAGAAATAACTTTTGGCAATGGTGTTTGCATGTTCCAAGTATCATGATTATATCTATGGTTGAGCTATTCAAATTGAAACTGATCACCAACCTCTAGTTACTATTTTAAAAAAAAAGCCTATGCATTCCGCTCCAGCAAGACTACAAAGAATGATGCTCAAATTGCAAAAGTACAACTTCAAAATGGTCTATACAAAAGGCAAACTTCTTTATCTGGCTGATACTTTATCCAGATTGCCCAGAAATACCACAAAACAGCTTCAAGAAAAGAATTGTGACTTTGACTTCATGGACATGCATAATTTTTCTACCATGAGACTTGATGAGCTAAGAGATGATACAAAGACTGGTTCAGTTTTGCAAAAGCTCAACCACTACCTTAATGTTGGATTGCCATCAAAGCAATTCAGTGTACCACCTGAAGTGCAGACTTATTTTCCTTACAGAGATGAGATTTTGATGGAAGATGGCATTATTTTCAGAGGTCCTAAAATTGTTGTTCCTGTTTCCTTACAACTTGAACATATCCAGATTTTGCATTGTGGTCACTCAGGTTCCAAATCTACCAAATGAAGGGCGAGAGGACTAGTATTTTGGCCTTCTCTAGCAAAAGACATTGATAAAGTACTTTCATCTTGTTCAGTGTGTAATAGTACTAAGCCACATTTGCAAAGAGAGCCACTTCAGCTAAGTCAAGTTCCTGAACTACCTTGGTCAGCTGTAGCCACCGACACATTTGAGTGGAACAATCAGCATTGCATGGTATTGGTAGACTGTTATTCGAACTGGTTTGAGATTTATTTACTAACTAATCTAACATCCACTGCTGTTATTACTAAGTTGAAACTTCATTTTTCAGTCCATGGTAGTCCACACAAAGTTATTTCTGACAATGGTACTCAATTTACTAGTCAATTGCTTTGTAAATTTACAAGAGAATGGGACTTTGTACATGTTACTAGTAGTCCAGAATATCCACAGTCAAATGGTCGAGCTGAACATGCAGTGCAGAGTACAAAGCAATTACCTGAGCGGTCAAAGCATGACAATACCAATGTTTATTTGAATTTACTTAATCGCAGAAACATACCCTGTGACGATATACTTGGCTCGCCTGCTCAGACTTTTATCTAGGCAAACCAGAACAACACTGCCTATCAGTTCCAATTTGTTGAGGCCTAAAGCTAAGAATGACAAGGCAATTACAGCTCAAGTATTCAGAAAGTGTTCTTTCCAGAAGTCCAGCTATGATAAATTGAGCAGATTTCTTCGTCCATTGAAAGAAGGAGAGACAGTGAGGATATGAACAGTGAAAGGTTTCCACCGGATTGGTCAAGTTACAGGTATATGCCCTGAGCTGAGATCCTACTTTGTAGAATCTGAGGGTGTGGGGTACAGAAGAAATCGCAGACATCTTCTTCCTATATCAGAATCAATATTGGAATATCATTCCTATGATACAGACTCTAGATCTCGGAGTGAACTAGACAATGTTCCTGTTCCAGAACATGTCTTAACTTCTACTTCCATTTCTGATGATGTTCCTGATGTCCCAAAAGTTGAACATCCCACTGAGACAGTCCCAGTTGCTAAATCTGATTCTAATTCCTATTTCACATGATTTGGTTGTTTTTCCAAACCTAGTGTTAAATACACAGCGACCTGGACTTAACTGTATATATGTGTATTTAATTCAGTATATTTGCATGGCCAAGAATGATGTATATTGATTGCATGTCAGTTACTGTTTTTAACATTGCATGACTTATTTCTCAAATAGGGAGGATGTAGCACAGAGTGTGTGTGCTGTCTCTTTAAGAAGCATTTCAAGGACTGAACGTGCATATATAAATAGAGAGCATGTGCGATAGTCAGTGCCATTTTGAGAGTGCAGCCAGAGAGTGAACATGTATGAATGTAATAGGTAGTTTGTTTACAAGTTTACCCAAGTTAAAGTATTAAGGCTCAATCCTGATGTGTTTGTACATAATAAAGCTGGCAGAACAGAACCCACAAAGCCTCGTCTATTGTGTCCTGACTAGACGAACGACAAAAGGGAATGGGGTAATGTATTCCAAGATAGGCTCATTCCTCTCAAACAACATTTCTCAAGGGTCACTTGAAAAACTAGCTTGAATCTTCGAGGGGGGAAATAAGTGTGATGAAAGGAGATACTGACAGCACAGTCAGCTGGAATTTTGTAAATAATTATATGTCAATAATGAATATTGATATGATTTATATAAGATGCTTGTGTTACAAATATATTAGAACTGTATGTCATGTGCATATTAAACTGCTCTGTACAGATGTTTGTGTTGAAAAGGCATTTTGTAAAGTGATCGTGCTTAAAATGTATCCACAGTGTGCCCTACTGGAAGAGAACAGAAATGTACATGCACTATTTTAACTGTATGTATTCTAACAGTGGAAACTGAAATACAGGAGGTTAACCTCAGTCCTGCAGACTTTAGAAAAAAATATCTGACATTGAATTTCTTTATAGGCTATGCCATAAAGTGTTCAATGCAGCTAGAGACACAGAGTCTGTGCTAGGAAGCTTTATGTATTGTCCTTGGAGTGACCTAATTCCTACATTTGAAGCATGAAGGAATGCAATTGTTTTATGCCTTCCAGCATCTGCTGAAGATCTGAGGAAACTCCTTGTCTGTATATTTTTACAGGTATATGCTAAATGCTGCCAGCTTCTAGCAATGGGGGTTTTGGCCTGGGAACTAGAAGTCAGATGACAAGAAGTGATGTCAGCCGACAAGGTATTCCAGCAGTAATATTTGAGATATTATTTTGAGAAGTCTCTTAGTGAGACAGAGCATTTTGTATTCAGTCTTGGACCTGACAAAAACCATTCACCGTAACATCTACCTTGCTCTAATGAGTTTCTATTGTACAGTATAACTCTCTTAGATACAGTCAGGAATATAGTAATGTTTAGTTTAGATGTTTTTCTTTAATTGTGTGAGCCTGTACTGCAATGTTATTTTAAATATTTCCTGTCGTTTTGAACTCTGATGTCACTGTGAATATATATTTAGTATTGTCTTGCTCTTTTATTTATTATTAAATATATTTAAACCTTTTATTGTGGCTGATCTGTATAGAGATATTTAAGTTTTGAGAGTACTTACATGTTTATTAGGTGACACTGTGTGGGCCACTCCATAGCATTGCTCTTGGTCAAACTACCATTGGTATTAATATTAATATTATACAGTAAAATTGGACACCCTTTGTTAAGGGCCTTAAAGTAGCTGATAAGAAATGACTGGTGGCAGTAATAACTATCTTATAGTCTGGGAAGAAGGGGGCATAGCTATTAAACTTGTTCCAGGTTGTGTGTGTGTGTGTGTGTGTGTGTGTGTGTGTGTGTGTGTGTGTGTGTGTGTGTGTGTGTGTGTGTGTGTGTGTCTGTGTGCTTGTGTGTGTGCAAATCAAACCTCAAAGAATATGTGTGTGTGTGTGTGTGTGTGTGTGTGTGTGTGTGTGTGTGTGTGTGTGTGTGTGTGTGTGTGTCAGCTACTTGGGCAGGGACATGATGCACTGGTTGAACAGAGAGGGTGCTGGAGGTCTTGGCTTGGTCACTCAGTTGGGATCTCAACTCTATAGCTGTGCCAGTGGGGAGTCTTATTGGGGATCTGGAGGAAGGAGAAACAAGCCCCGGACTGAATGTGGTTTCTGTGTGCTCTTATGGGAAATTGCACTTGATGCAGAGAGCTGCATATGGAAATACTGTGTGTGTACTTGTCATCCTCTGTTGCCAGTGGTGAGGATTGAGGCTCCTTGATTACTGGTCCGTGGAGGCTTGTCAGACTCCTTATCTGTATCAATCTGGTCAACACTGTCCCTCTCATCCTTCAAAACCATTCTGAAAGACTTCCTAGCCAAAGGCTGGCTCTTTTCTTGCTCAACACCAGGATAAACCAAACCCATAAATGTGATCACATACCTATTCAGACCTTACACCTCCTTACTCTCCCTTCTTCACTCACTTCCTTACTTTTATTAATTTCTGCATCCTGTTTTTTCTCATTAAATAGACCATAAGCCTGCTTTCTCTCAATTCATGTAGCAATTCTTGTTTGCATTGCACTAACGTATCTTTAATTTTATGAACTGGTTAAATTTCTCTAAATATTAAATCATTGTAATATAACTTGTATGTTTGTGTCTTTCGGCTTTTCCCGGTTAGGGGTCGCCACAGCGGAACTCTGGTCTGCTAATGATTGGCAGTTGATTTTTACGTGCCAAGTTACCAGCCCTGACGCACAACCTTCAACGAAGGTACGCCCATTCACGCATGTCTCCACGCAGAAGACGCTCTAGCTAAGAATCGAACCGGACAGCGTCTTACTGTGAGGCGACAATGCTACCACAGCACCACCACCACCGCATGTATTCTTGACCAATGTTTTCATATTAAGCTTAATTTGATATAATTATTTAAACTTCAGTTGTTGTATTATTTTTAAAGATTGTAAAATTATTGTTCTTAAAATGTTTTGTAATACTTTGAAACTTTTCTTCCTTGGCCTTCATTGAAAATGGGCTCCTGCCCAGTTGGATTTCCTAGCAATCAAATGTCAATAAGCTGTCTGTCTGGAGCCAGGATCTGACAGATTATGCTTGCACTTAGGTCTTTAAACCACAAGTACCAGTATGACATGGTCATAGTCCATGTGGACTTAAATTACCTAAGACATACCTCACTGGACTATATGAAGAGACACATGATGGAGCTCTCTGAATATGTGTCCCAGGTGGGTATGAATCTAGCCTTGAATAGCATCCTATCTTCACATATAATGATTCCACAGTACCAGCAAAAATGATTGACTTCAACAACTAGCTTAGTTTCTTTTGTCACAACAAGGGGATCCAATATCTGTCGGCTTGGGGAGACATGATCAATAGACCACGGTGCTTTGCCAGAGATGGTTTGCACTTGTCACCACTTGGCTTTCGGATACTGGCAAAAACATTATTTATTCCCATAGTGCCTTTTTTAGGCTGTGCCAAGTAGTTAAACCCTCCAGCATAACAAAAATCACTCACAAATACCTAAAGGTACTGCTGCTTAGTGCTAGGAGTTTAAATAAAACCTGCACTTCCTGGAAGCACTCCTCACTCTGGATAACATAGACATATGGGCATCCACAGAAACATGGTTCAGAACCATAGAAAGCACCCCAGCTATCAGAGGTTACAATGCCTTTCATACATTTCTACCCCATCAGCTCTGGATAAAACAAAGGGAGGAGGTGTCTCAGTGTTCATAAAGGAGAACTATACTGCTAGACTGGACCAAAACATGAGAGAATTATCATGGACCTGATCAATAACAACATAGGAACTCTCCAAAAACTGGACCAGACCCAATTTGGCTTTGTCAAAGGGAGTTCTTGCTTGCTAAATCTGGTGGACTTCTTCGAGAAAGTTACCAGGGCTATGGATGAAAGTAAAATGGTACACACTGCTTATTTTGACCTGGCCAAAGCTTTCCACATGATCTCCCACTCAGGGATCATAAATAAACTTACTGAGTTAGGTGTAAAGCCCTGTATCATCAGACTGACTCACTGACAGGACACATGTTGTCTGGATAGGTGAATCCACTTCTGATATGAAACCTGTTACTAGCAATGTCCCACAGGGATCAGCATTGGGTCCCCTCCTGCTTGGTATATACTTCTCTGAAGTGAAGGCCAATGTTGGGGGCCTCTGGCTCACCAAGTTTGCTGACGACTGTAAGCTGGGAGCAATCACTGAATCCCCAAATGATTCTGACATCCTAGAAACAGGCCTAAAAATGACAAACAACTGGTTCCAAAACCATGGTCTGAGACTAAATGCTAAAAAAGGCATAATCATACCCTTTGGTAAATCGGATATCCCTGCAAATTATAATATCAATAGCACACCCCTAAAAGTACAGCCAGTGATGAGGGACCTAGGAACACAGACAGAGAGTAACCTAAACTTTGACCACTGGGTGGCTACAGTAGTGAGGAAATCCTTCTGTGTGGCTCAACTTATAAGTAAAGGCATGGCTTGAAAATCAAAAGAAGTCACGGTGCCATTGTACTTAGCCCTCATCAGGCCCATAATCAAGTACAATGCTCCCTTCTGCATGTACCTAACCAGGCACTTACACCAAATGGAGCAGTCCCAGAGGTTTCTCAATAAAAAAAAAATAGAAAGAGTAAAACACATGTTTTATGCAGACTGACTAAAGATGCTACCCTTTTACTCTGTCTCATATCATTTATTGAGAGGGGACTTATGCCTGACCTACAAGGCATTCTCTGATCCAGCCTAGATGAAAATGTTACATGTTCACAAGAAAAATTTATACAAGGGCAACATGTTCCATGGACCTGAACCTTATTTGTGACTAACAGAACTTGCTAGAGTGATAGATTCGTATCCCAAAAGTTACCTTATCTATGGAATAAACTTCCCATCTTCGTAAAATACAGTGCATCCCTCATGCTCTTCAAAAAGAATTTGGATAAATAGATGGGGGACTGTAAATTCACTTCTGAGGTACTGCCCTTGTCCCTTACTGACAGAGGCAGTCTGTAAAATGACTCAGGGTTTCAACACCTAAAGACCCACTGCCCTGATACTATCCCAACCCATATCTGGAGAATTACGATATAATATTATCATATCCTGGGTATTATTAGATAGGTTTGTAAAGGCTTTTGTGCCATTAGCCTAGTAATCACCTAGGAATATACATATATTGTATTTCATTTTGCTGACAAGTCAGACAGTTGACAGAAACGGAGCTTCAAATTTGTTTGAAGACCTGATTTGAGGATTTGCTTGTAGGAATCACTTTTGAGCTGCTTGTCCTGTTCCTTTGTCTTTTTTTTTTTTTTTTTTTTTTTTAAGGATCACAAGTGCAAAGCTGTTTTTCTTACATTTGCATTTGTGTGTGTGTGGCTGTTTAGTGTATGCAGTCATCTATTGCATAGTCACTGTTTTTGAGTGTGATTATGTAATAGTTGACTATTTGTGAATAAATTATATATATATATATATATATATATATATATATATATATATATATATATATATATATATATATATAGATATATA
Organism: Protopterus annectens; assembly: GCF_019279795.1. Classification (NCBI taxonomy): domain Eukaryota; kingdom Metazoa; phylum Chordata; order Ceratodontiformes; family Protopteridae; genus Protopterus; species Protopterus annectens. The sequence continues at coordinate 482,205,509 of NC_056746.1, forward strand.
CACACACACACACATATTTATTTATTATTTATTTATTTATTCCTCCATTTGTTTACCGGGAAAGTCCACTGGGCCTAAAAGAGCCCATTTTCAGTGGAGGCCCGGGGAGAAAATCTCCGACAAGAACATAGATGCAGAAAAAAATTAAACAATAATTGGTACAGAAGTAGAAACAGTGTTACACATAGTGGTTACAGTAATATATACAGAATGCACACACACAAAGCACACACACACACATATATATATATATATATATATATATATATATATATATATATGTGTATGCACAAATAATGCTATATTTATATACACACATATAGATATGGTCACTTTTATTTATATATATATATATATATATATATATATATATATATTGGATATAAAAAGTGTACACACCCCTGTTAAAATGACAGGTTTTTGTAATATAAAAAAATGAAACCACAATAAATCATTTCAAAAACTTTTCCCACCTTTAATGTGACCTATAACCTGTACAATTCAATTGAAAAACAAACAAATCTGTTAGGGGAAAAAATATAAAAAATGTACAATAAGCTGGTCACATAAGAGTGCACACCCTTAAACTAATACTTTGTTGAAGCATCTTTTGATTTAATTACAGCATTCAGTCTTCTTGGGTACACACCTGCCATCAATTAAAGAGACTCTGATTAACCCCAAATAAAGTTCAGCTGTCTTAGTAGAATTTTCCTGACATTTACTCAGGTGCCTGCTACAGCAAAAGCCATGGTTCGCAGAGAGCTTACAAAGTTATCAAAGGGATCTCATTGTCGAAAGGTATCAGTCAGGAGAAGGGTATAAAAAAATATCCACAGCATTGGATATACCATGGTACACAGTGAAGACAATCATCAAAAAGTGGAGAAAATATGGTACAACAGTGACGTAGCAAAGAACTGGACGTCCCTCCAAAATTGATGAAAAGGCAAGATGAAAAATGGTCAGGGAGGCTGCCACAAGACCTACAGCAACACTGAAGGAGCTGCAGGAATTTCTGGCAAGTACTGGTTGTGTGCTACATGTGACAACAATCTCCCGTATTCTCCATATGTCTGGACTATGGGGTAGGGTTGCAAGATGGAAGACTTTTCTTTCACAGAAAAACATCCAGGCCCAGCTAAAATTTGCAAAACAATACATCACGTCTCCCAGAAGAATGTGGGAAAATGTGTCATGGTCTGAAGATACCAAGCTTGAACTTTCTGGCCACAATTCCAAAAGTATGTTTGGTGCAAAAACAACAGTTTGCATCACCAAAAGAACACCATCCCCACAGTGATGCATGGTGGTGACAGTATCATGCTTTGGGGTTGCTTTTCTTCAGCTGGAATGGGGCTTTAGTCAAGATGGAGGGAATTATGAACAGTTCCAAATACCAGTCACTTTTGGCCCAAAACCTTCAGGCGTCTGCTAGAAAGATGAAGATGAAGAGGAATTTCACCTTTCAACACGACAGTGACCTCAAGCATACATCCAAATCAACAAAAGAATGGCTTCACCAGAAGAAAATTAAAGCTTTGGAATGACCCAACCAGTGCCCAGACCTAAATCCAATTGAAAATCTGTGGGGTGACCTGAAGAGGGCTGTGCACAAGAGATGCCCTCGCAATCTGACAGATTTGGTGGGCTTTTGCAAGGAAGAGTGGGCAAACATTGACATGTCAAGATGCACCATGCTGTTAGACTCCTAACCAAGAAGACTGAATGTTGTAATTAAATCAAAAGATGCTTCAACAATGTATTAGTTTAAGGGTATGCACACTTATGCAACCAGCTTATTGTACATTTTTTATTTTTTTATATTTTTCCCCTAACAGACTTGTTTGTTTTTCAATTGAATTGTACAGGTTATAGGTCACATTAAAGGTGGGAAGAGTTTCCAAATGATTTATTGTGGTCTCATTTTTTTATATCACAAAAACCTGGCATTTTAACAGGGATGTGTACACTTTTTATATCCACTGTATATATATTTACTAACACTGAGAGAGAGTTTATACATGTACATGATTTGTATTTTACATCCATCTACAACTCCTTTTTTACCCATTTTTGCACATGATCAGGGTGTCACTTGAGCAGTGATAATCATGTACAGCCAAGGTTTACACCATCGGATGGCTAGCTCTGCTACGGTGGTTCTTCCACACCACACATTCGCACGCACATTCACTCCTATGTGCTAATTTAGAGTGTCCATTCCATCTACTGCATGTCTTTGTAGAGTGGGAGGAAACTGCAGCTCCAGGAGGAAATCCATGCCAACACAGGGAGGGCATGCAAATGCCACACAGAAGGCACCCCGGCTGAGAATTTAACCAGTGAACCTCTTGCTGTGCAGCGAAATTGCTATCCAATAAACATTAAAATATGTGTACATATCATCATGCACACATACGTACTGACAGTACGTATATATCTTTATATATAATGTGTTTCTATCTAGACATACATATGCACAATTGCACATATATGTATTTACTTACAATATCAGTTTGCCAAGCTGAACTACATGCCTATTGTCAGCAGCTACTGGGGGAGAAAAGCTCCACTTGTAGCAATTAGCATATATACATTAAGTGAAATTACAATGTTAGCATTGCAATATCACACACTAAATACATATCTAGCAAGTTCAGCAGACAGCTAATGAATTACAGATAATGTTGTACAGCTACAAATACACTTTGCACGTATGCACATTTATTTGTATCTGTTTGTCTGTCCTAGGGTTACCACCTGTCCCACTTTGCAGGGGACAGTCCCTCTTTGGTAGTTGTGTCCTGACAAAAAATATTAAAAATGGCAAATGTCCTGAGATTGTAGGACATAATTATGTCCCATACTTATGTAATAGTTGCATAAAATAGTTATTTCTGTATCTAAACTACCTAAATGTTACAAGAAACAGAATAAGCAACTAAACTGCTAAAAGAATAAGCTTTTATTTAGGAAAAAAAAGTTAAGTTCTATCCTTTGTACTGACTGTGGGTATGTGTCTGCCTGTAAAATCTGATGTGTGTCCCGAAAATGTCCCACTTTGGCCATTTGAAAAGGTGGCAACCCTAGTCTGTCCATGGATGTACTACCGTAGCAGGGCTAGCCACTTGGCGGTGTAAAGCTTGGCTTGATTGTTACTGTTGAAGTGACACCCCGACCCCATGTGCAAAAATGGGAAAAGGGGTAGAGTATGGATGTATGTATATACACACACATATATTTTACATACACAGTATATACATGCATGTAGACACGTGGTGCGCGTATTTATATACGCATACAATAATTGTGCCACATGAAAAATATATCCCTGCTGTTTTAAAATAAAACTTTATTCTAAATATTTCAAAATCCAGAGAGCAACAGTAATGTTTTACAAACAATTGTAATATCAGTTTGATAACAAAGTAAAAATGTTAAGAGAACTAGCCTCTCAGTGGTGAGAACATTGTCTCTAATTGATTGTCACTGTTATAATGACACTCCAACTCCATGCGCAAAAATAGGAAACAGATATTGTAGGTGGATAGCCAATGAAGGGTTGGTCCAACAACAAAACCTAGCAAAATATCCCACTTAGCAGATACTGACTAAATTACAGCGGGTGAGGTATACGTATAGGGCACGTATTGAGACGATTACCCTACATGTGTTTCCGTGATTAAAAAAAAAAACAGTATCCTATCGCAGACAATACATGTACCACGGATAACGAGAAGAGGAAATATCTACTGACTGAAAACTAATAAACAAGCATAGCGAAATATGAACAATGTACTATTTAATGTCCCAAATACCCGGAACAGGCTACTACGCTGCACTTCAACAAAACCTATATGTTGCTGATTGGGTACTTGCAGTATCAATTCTATGATTTCATTTGCTCAGCTTCTGTACGTCTTATTGCGTGATGACGTTCATTAACAGAGTAACGTGCAGGCTTTGAGGGTTAAGTGGTTTGTGTATTCTTTTCGCTGTTGGTTGGTATAGTATCTTATTAAAAGATAATTAAATTTTTTTTTGTTAAATTTATATGCCTATGTATCTTGAGGCGTTAGCGATGTTTTTCTAATCTTGTGAGTATATGTTGGACTAATATAGTTAGTGCCAGGTGTTCACTTTTCCCCGGAAACTACGCGGAGAGCGCCTGGCAGCTTTGTAACTAATTTCAGTATCAGCCTTAGTCTTACTGTTTGCATGGACAGTGTTCTGAAAAGTGCTGAATAGAAGAAGAAACCAGACTAAAAGGTGAGCTTTTTAATATTGACACTTGCTATGTGTTAGTTTTAAAATAGTTATATGTTTGCTTTTTTATGTAAGTTCTGACAGCGCTGTGATTTCGATCGTTGTTAATGGATTGTTGTACTGTTAGAGGGACCTTTTTCTCCTGACAGATGAGATGTAATTGCAGTCATGGTGGTACACCAAGCATTGTAAATGTGTGCATTTGGTTTTGAGTGTCCATAAACGGTTTTATGGTGTTGATAGTATCGTAGTAATGATGAATTTGTTGGATTTCATTTATAATGGCATTGTGCTTGTAGTGTTGTGGTTCCGAGTGCTTGTAACTGCACGTTAGTTTTGTATATGCTGTAAAAAATCCGTGCATTATTTTTCTTTAAAACCGTTCTGTAAATATTGCAATAATTGTACATTGTTAGATGCCAACTTTTGTATTTTTTTTTGTGTGTATTTTTCAATCTTTGGGTTTCTTTTCTTCCTGCAGCATGGTTCCAGTATTGTGTAGGTACCAGAAACCCGCATGTACTTTTTAAACTGTTTCCTTGCACTGAAGTCAAAGGAAGGGAAAGCACACACCTTTTTAAGCTAAACCTACTCGACACTTTGCAGAGGAGTTCGACTCCACCTGCATGACGGTTCATAGCCACAGTTAAATCTGTAGTTTACCCTGTCGGGTACTGCTGTCAGTCTTAGGCAATTAATACTACTGATGACCGGAACACAGCAGCTGATATGAAAAAGACAGAAAGCCATGGAATTGTTTTCACTGTTTTTATTGCAGAGGGGAGGAGAACTTGACACTCCCCTTTCATAAAGCAATTGGATCAGTCGGGTTTAAACGCAATAACATTCTTGAAAAAATTACATAAGCAGCAACGCAATAATGAAATGCTAAGGTTTAAATGTTGGTTATTTATAATAGTTAAGATAACTTAAATGTAGTATCAGAGATTTGTGTGTCACAAGAAAAAATATTTTCTGACTTCTCTATCAACATGTTGTGTGCACAGTTTATAAACAACATAATGTGTACATTCTAGTAAATGTTACTTAATGTTTTACTTGGTCACTGTCAAACATTCACAAAGACTGCATGTGCAACATATAGCTAATGTCTTTGTCAGTATTTTTTTTTTTAATTTAATTTTACATTTGTTGACCGGGCTAGTCTAACTGGATATATGTCCATTTTCAGTAGAGGCCCATGGAGATAAGCTCCAAGACATTATCAAATACAAGTACCAGCAACAAAAATCTAATATTATAATAAAAATAGCAATTATAATAGTAAAAATCATCAACAATGGTAACGTGCAGTACAGCATAGAGGTTATAACAGGATGTACAATGAGGTCAAGAGTCATAAACAGTGCAAATTGAATGTACAGAGACATAATACAGGTTGTCAGTAGTAGGAAAGGGAAATCAGTTGTGTAGTGATGTTACTATGGATTTACTTAAAAAAAAAAAGGTATATACAGAGGATAGAAATAATATAAAAAAGGTAGATAAGAAAAATATAAGAAGGAAGATATAACTGTGGATAGTAAGCACTGGATAGGCAAGTCAAGTTTGTAGAGGGTTTGGAACAGGGGCAGAGCCAGTATGATTTGAGGTAAAGTTTGTCTGTTTTTGAAGAGAGATAAAGAGGTGAGTGAGGAGAGGTCATTGGGGGAGAAGATTCCAGGATTTACCTACAGTATTAGAGAAGAGAGAATCCCCATACCTGTTATTGGGTTTAGAGGTGTGTACAAGCAGTTTGTGTGATGAGCATAAGGACTTCAGATTTTTATAGGGGGTGAAGAGACTAGATAAACTTTGAGTATTAGATGGTTTATAAAGAATGTTGTGGGCAATGGTTAGTCAATGAAATTTAATCGGGTGTTGTAGTTCGAACCCATACCTGTTATTGGGTTTAGAGGTGTGTACAAGCAGTTTGTGTGATGAGCATAAGGACTTCAGATTTTTATAGGGGGTGAAGAGACTAGATAAACTTTGAGTATTAGAAGGTTTATAAAGAATGTTGTGGGCAATGGTTAGTCAATGAAATTTAATCGGGTGTTGTAGTTCGAACCATCCTAGCTGATTTTAAATTTATACAATGGTGGGTTCGAAATAGGTTGCCTGTAGCAAATCTTGCAATGTTGTTATAGGACATTTCCAGTTTGCTGAGGTTATTCTTGGATAGATTAGTAAAAATGGGTGAGGCATAAAGGAGTGTGAGCTATAGTAGTTTTGGCAGTAGGAGAAAGGAAGGGTTTAATCCTATAGAGAGTGCTAGTTTTTTTGTTGACTGTCTTTATAGCATTGCTGATGTGGATGTCAAGTTCAGATTGTCGATGGTGACACCTAGTAGTTTGGTGGTAGAGTCTGGAGATATTATAGTACCATTGGTAGATGTCACAGAGAAATGAAGAGGAGGGGACTTTTGAGTAGGAGTGAAGAGGAGGAGTTTGGTTTAATTTGGGTTCAAATGAAGGCAATGCTGAGTGAACCATTGTTCAGCTATGTTGAATACCTTCTGGGTGAGAGTGAAGGTCATGGGAGGATGTAGCTGAGCATAAGTCTGGCGTCGGCATATTGTATGCAAGTGGCTTGTGGGATAGCTAGATGAAGGTCATTAATAAATATAGAGAAGTGAAGAGGTCCTAGTATGGACCCCTGAGGGACACCTAAGGTAACGGGTAGATGGGTGGATAAAGTGTTATGCCAAAGTACTGCTTGCTGTTGTTTTGTCAAGGTAGGATTGGAACCATTTTATGGAAAATGGGTCTAATGACAGAGATTTTATTATGCTTATGAGAATGTGGTGGTTTACCATGTCAAATGCTTTAGACAGGTTGATAAATAGAGCAGAAGAAAGATTATTCAGGTTTTGGTGCCTGTTAATGTAGTCAGTAAAGGAAAGGAGGGCAGTGGTAGTGCTGTGTGAGGGTCTGAAACAATGTTGACAGTTGGAAAGTAAATTGTTTTCGATTAAGTGGTGGAGTAATTGCCTATGGATAAATTTCTCCATAATTTTAGCTAAAGGAGAAAGTAGGGCAATGGGGCGATAGTTTGATAGCTCAGTGGAATGTCCACCTTTATGTAGGGGGATAATACGCAAGACTTTCCATAAGGTAGGGATGTAACCTTCAGTAATAGTTCTGTTGATTAGGTTTGGAAATATGGTAGGCAATAGCCTTGGATGATAACTGTAGATATTCAGAAGGTAGTAGGTCTGCAGAAGGAGAGCATGGTTTCAGTTTATTCAAAATGGTTTGAATATATGTGGTTGGGACAGGTTTGAAATGAAAAGTTGGTGGGGTTGAGGTGTATGAAGGTAGTGTGAAGGTGTTGGGTGATAGTTGACTAGCTAGTGTTTGGATAGCATATGTAAAGAAGGTATTGAAGGTATTAGCTGTATGGATGGGATTTTTCCAGTCTGTATTTTGAGGGTTTGGTGTAATAGCTTGACCTGGGTGGAGTAGCTGCTTAATGCTAGCCCAGAATTTCTGTGTGTTGTTGATATCGTAAGTAGTAGTTTTGTTTATCAGAAAGTGTGGCCTTCTTAGTGTCATTTCTTAGCTGCCTAAAGGTTAGTTGGTCTACAGGGCTTTTAGTCCTTCTCCATTTGGCCCAAAATTTGTTTCCAAGATGAATTTTGTGTTTGGTTTCGTAGGAAAGCCATGGGGCAGACTTGGTCTTAATTCTAATAGATCTGGTTGGAGAAGGGTGATTAAGAATGGCAAGGAAGGTAGAATTAAAGAAATTAACAACTTCATCTAAAGGGAGGTGTTTTAAGGGAACCCAACTGCATGCTTTTAGTTCCATTTGGAATAGATTGGGGTTAAATTTATTTTTGGATCTAATAAGTCTGATAGAGGTTGGAGTGGGAATATTGGCTTTATGCCTGATGATGTAGGTGAGTGAGTGGTCATTTATATCATCAAGGAGGGTTCCAGAATTATAGTAGTGAGTATGATTGTGGGAATCCAGTCTAATATGCTTGCTTTCTTGTTAGCTTTATTTATTCTGGTGGGGCGGGGGTAATGGTTTGAGAGAAACCATAAAGTTTATGTGGGTGGTAGGAAGGCTACTGCAATTGGAATTCCAGTCTAAATTTATGTAGCCTAGGATTATGGTTTCTTGAGGCAGGTGTTGGGATAGACGGCAAAGGATATTTTCCATGGTGGCTGTGTTATTTCCAGGGGGCAGATACAGGTAATATAGATTGATTTAGCATTGTCAAGTTCAAGTTTAGAGATGAGAATCTCAACAGTGGAATCTAGAGGTAGATTACAGTTGTATTGTAAGCCAGATTTAAATAGAATACCAACCCCACCACCTTTCTTAGCTACTTTGTCAATTCTTAGGATATTCTATCCAGGTGGGATAATTTAATTATCTTTGATTACAGGTTTTAGCCATGTTTCTATTGGGCAGATAATGTCAAATGAGTACACTTCTAAGAGGGCATGGAGGAGTTCTTACTTTGTTGTTAATACTATGTATATTAAGATGTATACAATACGCCGACGACTCCACCTTAATCTGCTCCGACGTCTCCCTCTCGAATCTCCAAATGACCACACAACATTGTTTTGCACTAGTTGAAAAATGGTTCACTGACTTAAAACTTCTACTTAACCCATCTAAAACCAAACTATTACTTTTCTTCCCCAACGTCTTCTCACCTCTAGGTAAAGAACTCCCAAACACTAACAACACAACCTTTCATATTAAATCCACTAATGGGACCCTCATAACCCCTGTCACCAGTACCAAACTGCTAGGTGTCACTATTGATCATAAGCTCAAATTTGACATACACATTACCCAAACAGTAAAGTCTGTTAACAAAAAACTAGGATCTATGTACAGAATTAAAAACTTCCTAACTCCCACTACCAAATTAACTATTGCTCGTACTCCATCTCCTCTCTTCCCTCCTCTATGCTTCCCGATCCTCTCTTTTCTCAATAAACGTGAACTTAACACGCTCTCTCTGCCTATAACCACATTGCCAGATTTATTACAGGTTCCCCTTATCGAACCCATCATTGCCTTAATCTGCGAAGACTTGGCTGGTTGGAACTGCCAAATCTCCTCAAACTTAGCCAACTCTTGAAGCTTAAAAAATTATCAACCCTCCTGGTAGAAAGCCCTCAGTACGCAAAATTCTAAATCCAAATACTAACGTCAATCGTCTCCGCTCAACAAACAGCATCCAGATCCTAACCATTAAAGCAAAAACTCGGTGGGATGCCCTTTATGCAAATTCCATTGGCAAGCAGTGGAACTCCTGCCAAACAACCTTAGACTTACTTCTTCGCCTATCATTTCAAAGCTAACCTTAAAGAATATCTCTCCACACAATGGACATGCCCATGTCGAGAACCTGACTAACTACATATCTCTTTACTTCTAGGTTCACTTCACTAGCCCTTTTTCCTAATTGCAGATCTCTAAAATTTCTCTTTCCTTTTAGTAATAAGGAAAATCTCTGATTTCAGTCTATTTTTCAGTATCTTTAACGAATTCAATGTTCTGTGTATAATTTCCTGTCTGTCCTTTAGTCTTATATAACATCTATGTAAATTTTCATTCCTGCATATGTAAGCTGTATTCTCTTGTTGTAACAATACTTTGAATCTTGCAATTTAAATATGTACTTCTATTGTGTATTGGAGCTTTTCTCCTCGGGCCTCTACTGAAAACGGATATGTATCCAGTTAGACCAGCCCGGTTAACAAATGTAAAATAAATAAATGAGCTAGTAGGAGAGAGTTGGATGGTTTAGCAAGAGGATAATTGATTATGGTTCTGGAGAGAGATGGGGGTTGCTGTTGGGCCAGGGTTAGGATGAATATCACCGTTCTTTACTGTGAGGAGTTGTACTAGATAGCTTGGGTTAGGGAATTTGCTGTACAGAAGTAACACTCTCTTGAGGTGTAGTGTTCTATGATACTTTGCAAGTAGGTAGCTAGGTGAGCATGTTATGTTTGCATGGTTATGCAGGTGTGGTAAGGGTTGAGCGTTGGTTTGTTGGTTGGGGTAGTCAGTGTGTGGATATATTGGGTGCTCATACGAGGAGAGTAAATAGGCAAAGGTTAGAAATGGTAGTGGTAAAGCAGTGAAGCAGAGTAGAATTTGAAAATGGATGGTTGGATTAGCCATTGGGAAGGATTATCTATTTGTTGTATATATGTGGAGATGGAAGTATTTAAGGTGATAGTGTGTAAAGATAGGAGGGAGTGGTGAGTATGGAGGGGCAGTGGTCAGAGATGGGAAGTGGGGAGTAAGGAGGGGGAGTGGTCAGAGATGGGAGATGAAAGAGAAGTTGGCCAATGGGAAATGTGTAGAGGGTAATAGGAAGAGATGTGGTTAGAAAGTATGAGTAGGACCCCTTGGGGTGGGTGAATTTGGGGGCAGGACCCCTGGGGGTGGGTGAATTGGGGGCAGGGAGGGGAGCGGAGTGATCCCGCAGGGCGAACGGAGCGGGCAGACACAGAGACTGGAGCAGTAGTAGAGGAAACAATCAGCCGGACTGATATGTGAAGGTAAGTTTTAAGTCAGATGTGGTAAAGGCCAGTGAGAAGTGATCTAGGAAAGGTAGCAGTAAAGAGTAAGGTGAGGGAACAGAATAGCAATGCAGGTATAATAAGAGAAATAGGGTAAGTAGCTATATAATAGAGAGGATGAGAAGAGAATGAGGCTGGGTAAAGGGTGCCACCTAGTGGACAGGCCTAAAAATGCAGGCAGATGTAAGAGGGAGTCAGATGGAGTAAACAAGGGAAAGGTGGGAGCTTAGTCAAAAAGAAGGATTCTAAAGAGGTTGGGAGAGCGAGAGTGATTAATGTAGTATAGAGTGGGGGTGGGGGCTTCTGGCTGCCCTATCTCAAGATGTAATTTACCACCTGTAGCAGTGGTACACTAGTAGAATGACAATTCAGGCAGGAATTATTTAATACACATACTTTTCCTGTATCCTTGATCCTTCTTTGTATTACTGACTGCATCTAATACTTTTCTTTGTTAGTGTAGCTAAAGTTGTGGTTGAAAAGGGTCCTGGGACCAGTTCATTTTGCTGATTACCAAAGTATAAATAAATATGAAATAGAAAAAAGAAAGGGTGAACATGTCTAGTGGAAGTAATAATAAAGTGGACTTGAAATGTAGTCTGGGAAGAAAGAATAAAAGAAAAGATTAAGCCCCATCATTTGCCATTTTGAGAGAAATACATTAACATTGTAAAAGAAGCACTTGGAGTGATTTTGAGGCATTAAAATAGCTCTGAAAACAGGTGCAATGAAAAAAAAATGTTTTTTGAGTTCTAAGGTGGAGTTTTCCTTTAAATTGTTGTAAACGTTTAATGCACGGCAGTATGTTTTGATGTAAATATGATAATTTGCCACTCTTCCTTTATATTTGTACTTTTGTTTGAAACACTTTGCCCATGCATTTGTGAAGACTGATGAATTGTTCAGTTTTAGCATGCACTTGTCAGAATACACAGGACACTGCTGCCATGAGAAAATGTGCCTTTAGTGTGAATGACACACATAATGAATTGTAGTAGAAATGGGTTTGCAAAATGTCACACTTATGTGTGACTCTATGGCTGTTGCAGGTCTTAATTGTTAACTTGATTTAGGCCACCAGACTCCGTTCCTCGAAGCGGCAAGTGCCCTGTTAATTACCCATACATAGGACAAAAATAGATCTGGGATCCGGGTGCTTCCTTTTGAGATTGCAGACGTGTGAAGAAGACCTTATGATTTTCTCTAGTAGATGTGACTAATTTGGACTCTTAAGTTTGCATTAGAGGATTTCGCTAGTGCCCTTATTTGCTTGTTCAGGCTAAGGAGAGATTGCTTCCAATTGGGCACCTGCTCCTTCTTGGTCCTGGACAGCAGTTTTTTCCTTTTGTTGTAGAGTTTTATTGCAGATGTATTTTGTCCTGTCTGGTATTCCTGATTCCATGCATCTATATAAATGCTTGTGTAGTACTTTTGCTGTAGATTTGGACATTTGCTGCCAGTTCCTACAGAGGTGGAGGGGCTGTGAAGTTGTTTATACCATTCCTCAGGCGGTATTTGCTTTGGAGAAGTTTGTTTGTTTGACTGCAGCGGGGGGGGGTTGGGGAGATGTTGACTTTAAAAGCAACCACTTTATGGTCTGATCTTACCAGGGAGGATGATGCTGTAGGGATGCTGCAGTGGTTAATCATGTTGGTTAATACCAAGTCCAAGATATCACCTCTTGTGGGGGGTATCGACTAGCTGTTCCAAGACCTTTGCATTGACAAAATCGAGGAATCTTTGGGTATTTATGTTCTGGCATGAGTAGTTCTTCCAGTCTGTTTGGGTAGTTAGTCACCCAGGATCAGGGTAAATGGTTGAATCTTGATTGGTTCAAAGAGGTGCGGATAGGTGGAGTGGGTGTCGAGTCACATTTGGGGGCCTGTAGCTAGCTATGATTTGAATAGGGGTCTTGCCAATGGTTAACTGCACCTAGAGTGTCTCCTGTGCCTGGAGGTGTGTATGTCTGTAATGTATACTGAAACTCTACCTCTTTTTGGCTTTGCTGCCCACAGTTTGGGTCTGAATGTATGATAGGATGAGTAACCAGGTAAGTTTGGGGTGCTCTCTGCAGCTTTGAACCAGGCTTCTGTGTTTTGAGAGAATGTTGGCATCTTCCAGGCTTGAGAATGCTTGCCGACTCCTAGCTTTTAGCAGCATGAGCATGATGTTTAATTTGCATTTTCGTGAAATTTTTATGTTGGTAGATTTGACCTTGTCACTTTTTTCCTAAAAAAGGCACTGTGGGGGAGGTGAAGGCCTTTGCCTGAAACCCAAGTGAGGCCGATGCAGGCCATCTCTGGCAAAGCATCTTGGTCTGTCGATCATATCTTCCCAGGCTGTCAAGTACTGCATCCCCCTGGAATGACACCAGAAACTAAGCCAATTGTTAGTCAGTCATATCATTTTCTGTTTGTATTACGATGTCATTCTTTGTGACTGTAGAATGCTGCTTAAGGCTAGGGATATACAGCCTAGGACAGACATTCATTGAGCTCCATCATGTCTCTCTTCATATAGTCCAGGGAGGTACGTCTGAAGCCATTCACGCCAACATGAACTGTGACAGAGTCATAACAGTACCTGTTGTTGAAAGACGTGTGTGTCTGTCTCTCTGATATGGCAGATTCTGGCACCTGACAACAACTAACACTAACTTTTTCCTTATCCTGCCTGGTGAAAGGCACATCTGTGTGTCTCAATAGTCTCTCCTGTGACTAATATGTTGGGTGTATGATTATGAGTGGGTATGTGCTGTGGAGGGTTGGTGGAGTTCGTGTTTTTTTACTTTGCCTTGGAGGTCTCCTTTTTTTTGCCTTGGAGTTCTCCTTTGTTTGGGTATGTTTTTGTTGAGAACCTCTGCATATGTGGGTGTGTGTTGTGTAGATGAAGGGTGGTGGTTGAGGTGTAGTGCTTGTATTGACGGCCTTCTCTGTGCCAGATATACTAGCTTGTGAGAGACCGAGCATAGACTATATGTTCTGATGTAATTGCATCTCTCAAGTTGTCTTCCTAGATGGTGGTAGATGCTTGTCCATGTACACGAGGCAGTTGCTACACTGTCCCAGGATGCCTATATCAACCAGACTGGCAGGAGAAACTGTAGGAAATTCTGTCCATATTTGTCAGAATCTGGTGGACAGAGGCCAGGGAGAGCTAAGGGGTAGACCTAAAGCCCTAGTGCTTAAAGCAAAACTAAGAGGCTTAGAATAACGCAATTTAAACAGGCTATAAACAAGTAGTAGTAAATGTAGCAGAAAAGATGCAATTGAACACTTTTTTTTATATAGAGAACAAGCAGCAGAAAAAGCAATATGGAGTAATAGAGTAGGAGGAGGAAACAGAGATACAGTAAAGGCCGATGAATAATTTTTTTTTCCCCTTGTTTTGTTAGTAGAGGGGAAATGGAGAGCGGAGAGAGAAGATAATTCGAGGTTAACAAACTGAGTTGGCCTTCCCAATTGGATACCTCTTTATTAGGTAGAATGGGCTAATGAGACAGAACTGGGAGGAGTGTCCCAGATCAAATTTGTAGCAGGGGCGGGCAACTGCAAAAGCCACCAAGTTGAATACAATTGAGCAGGAGAGTGGGTAAAAAAACAAAACTCAGAGGTCAAGCAAATATATAACTGCAGACATAGATAATTCAGTCAAGCAATTCAGTCAGGAAATCCTTCTACTTGGCACACCTCATCATAAAAGGGTTCTCATCCAGGAAAAAAAAAGAGGTCATTGTTCCCCTCTACTCGTCACTCATTAGACCCATTTATAGAGTACAATGCCCCTTTTGGAATGTACCTTACAAGACATCTGCAGCAGCTGGAAAGGCCACAGAAGTACTTCACAAAGAGGATTACTGGCCTCAAACAAATGCCCTACACTGACCGCCTCAAAAAGCTCCAGCTTTACTCCGTGGCATATCACCTACTCCGAGGTGATCTCTGCATAACATATAAAGCTATGTCAAACCCAGAGCTGTTGGACATGCTACACCTAAAGAAATCCCAATCCCTCCGAGCTACACACTCTAGGGACCTAAACATTGTCACCACAATAAACGGGACACTCTGGAGGGATAGATTCCTGTCCCAGATACTTCCTGTACTCCTGGAACAAGCTACCCATCTATGTCAAGCAAAGTTCTTCAGTAGCACTCTTCACGAAAAATCTTGAGTGGATGGGAAATGGGAAATACACCCCGGGGATCACTTCTGTGCCTCTGCTAGACAGTGGCACAGGAAAATAACTTTCTTGGGTGGCGTAAGCCATGGAATCTTGCAGGGTAGGCATACATAGACCCTTGGGCCAATAGCCTAGTGCCTACCTACGCTGTGAGTGCGAAGGCGTTCATTTTGTGTTTTTATTTTTTGTTTTTATTTTTATTTTTTTTTATTTATTTTTTTTATTTTTCGTGGATTTGTGTGTCAATAAACTCGGAGAATATTTTCAGCCTGCATTGGTCCTCGCTTTCATTTTTTGCTTTGTTTAGTGGAGTTTGGTGGAGTACTTTACGTTTTTTCTACCTATGAATAAAAACGGGTTAGTATTAGTACATCGAAGTATTACTACTTCGAATGTACTAATATCGAACCCTTTGCATCCAATGCTGAATATAGCGAAGCTACAGAATATCTAATACTTTCCTAGGGAAAGTATTCGGTGGGCCGTTTCTGCAGCTTCGCTATTTCTTTCACTGTGGAGTGAAGGTTACGGACCGGGCTAAGGTAAGTGTGCGAATGAAGGTGAGTGTGCGATAGGGACTTTAGGGTTAGGGAGCTGGTAAGGTGAGTGTGTGGTAGTTATGGACCTTTAGGGTTGGGTTAAGGTAAGTGGATAGTTAGTAGTGTATGTAGTGTAGGGTTTTGTGAAGTGCATGCATGTGTATTTTGGTGTGCTTGTGTTGTGTGTATATTTGTTGGAACAGCAAATTTTTTCCCTGGGAAAAAAATTGCTGTTCTGAGTGTTCGATGTTGTGGTGTTTCAAGTGAAATGGTTTGATTTATTAGAACATTCGATGTAGTAATACTTCGATGTTCTAATATAAACCCAATAAAAACAGCACAGTATTGTTAATCATTGAAACAGTTAGATCAAGTGCAAACAATATACTTGTGTCGGCTCTGTAATTCCAAATTGTTTAAGAAGCAATTGCAGGAAACAGTAGTCGGTCTCATTCACACTTATCTCTTTCTTCTTCCAGTTATTCCTTGGTTCCTGCCACTGTGACTATCTAATTGCCACAAACACATTCAAATATCTGTCTGCCCTCATTCCAAATTTCCTTTGCTATTCCTTCTACTGGTTTCTTGATTCTTGTTCATTTTATCCCCTACCTCCACCACTGTGTTTTTCTCCACAGGCTCTACTTTTAGCTGTTCATTAAGTTTTTGTAGCCACTCTGAAAGAATTGTTTCAACAAATTTAGAAATTGGCAGTTGCTTTCTCTCTTCCTTTTTTCTAATTTAATCCCCCACAGAATAGGAAAATAATCACTTAGTTATTGGATGAGTTGACATCCATTCATTTGGGTGTATATCTAAGGAGCACTTTTATCTAGTCATGTCTCTGTTTACTTGGGAAAAAAAAAGAAAGACAAAGGTGCCATCTATTTTTCCAAGTATCTCTCTTCTGCCTATGTTCTCATCTCCTGGCTCAACTGGACTAATTTTGGATGTTTCTACGTGCATTCCAGTCCCAGCTATTTTAGTGACATCTTGTTGCAGCACCATTGTTCTGCCCCAAATTTATTTGATTTCATATGTTCTTGGGGGGGTTACTGTTTGGTAGGGTGTGGATTCTAACCTTCCAACTGTCTTGACTGTTACAAATTGACCATTTCTATCCTTAATCTCTTCCTCACCTTGTACACTGGTTTCCTTTTAATCAGAATTAGAGTTTCACTTTTCACTCACTAGAGTTTGTAGTTACTGTTTACCCATCTTGCTAATCCCCTCTGCCATGTTGGAATACGTTTTGGAACTTCTTCACTATGAAGCTGAAAGGTTATAGACCGAGCGATCAGAATGCCCAAGCTTGGGTACGTAGCCCCGTAATGGTGGAAAGGGATAGTCTATTAGGATCTCTGTTAAATAGCTAAGAAGTTGGGGCCTTAATGATTTTTTTTTTTTAAGCTGCGGGTACAGAGTAATGTTAATGTATTTTCCATGACCAAATTCCAGAGAGAGATGAAGTTGTGTTGTAGTACTAGAGAAACTTGATTGTGGGAGGAAGCAAGTACAGTAGTATGATCAGCATAAAATAACATTGTGGAAGATCTGTGGGAGGAGGATTAATAGTAAGAGTAGTGTTGTCTATTCTAATGAAGAATGCAGGGTGAGAATAATACACGATACCCGTTGTTTGTGAGCGTTTTAATTCCGCTTGTGTAGTGTCTCTTCTCTAGCTTCACCCTGTTCCTAGATTGACAGCAGTCTGGGTCTTGTAACTTTTATTTCTCATTCTGTTTCTTCCTACCTTTTTCCTGGGTATGAAAGCAGTCTTCATCCTATGCCAGCAGCAAGTCTTACCTTCTCCCAGTGGTCCAAGTCTTCCCCTCTGCTATCAAATCCCGCACTTCCCTCGGGGGGGGGGGGGGTCCTATTGGAAGTAGAATGCAGGGAATCTCCAGAGCCTTTCCATTGGTGGACTCTGAGGTCATTCATAACTCTTAATTGGTTGTGTCCCTCTAGTGCATTAAACATAAATGTTCACCCGTTCCCTTCATGTAGAGTCAAAATTATAGGTTTTCTTTAATCTCCAAAGATGTTCAACATGAGAGCACTGTTGCAGTAGCCTAAAGTTTTTGGATCACATCCTGTACAGGATACGACTACCAGCCAGCTTTTAAAGCTTTAGGGCACCTTCGCATGTAATAATGGGAAAGCGGCTTGATGAGAGACACTTAATATAACAAAGTGCCAAAAATGTTAGAGCACACTTTTGCAGCAAGAAAGCTCCTTCTGCGAGCTTTATGGAACTGATGGTCAGTTATTGATGCTTCTAGGCTGGCTAGATATGTCCCCTGCTTGGGGAAATTTTCAGGTTTTTTTTTTTCTGGACCCCCCCCTTTCGTGAATTTGATTTTTATACTAGGAAAATTTTATGGACTATTGTGGAGTTGATTTACACAGGCATTTGCATAAGTTTTCAACTGGGTTATTTACATTATCGCACTATTTCTATATAAATATGTATAAGGATATATATTTATAAAGAAAGTTTTAACACAGAACAGTTTAATAATTTCAGCAGTAAAATGAGTACCTCTGTCTGACTATGAGGTACACCAAATCTGGGAGTATTTTTTTTTTTTTTTTTTTTTAGCAATTTCTTCACTACTATTTCAGCATTATACTTGGCACATGGATAGCTTTCCACCAATGCAGAAAAAAATATATATGTTGTATATTTATACAAAGGGCCCTGAAGGTGAGGCAAAACAGGAGGTGTTTTACAGGAGGCATAATGTTATGTGGCAAATAGATCTCACAATTACACAACGGCTAACAAGAGACTGAGAAAGAGAGGCAAACCAATCCCACTGAATAAGAAGTCCATTCTTAATGTGATTTTGTAAGTGATATTCCCTTACCAGCCAGGGTAGTACGGCCAAAGGTGCTGCTGTTCTGCCATCAGGTTGTCTCCATATTAGATCGGTATGCTGTCTACAACCTGCACTGATCCACCTCCTTAGTCTCTCTGAAGTTTTATTCTATAAAGTAGTCCTATCTGTTAAAATTGCAAGGATAGTCAGTCCTTGTACATGCTTTCTGCAAAACAATTTTTAGTGACTGCGACATCTAAACCAGCACCTTATTTGGCTGCATAATTTGCTGACTAGTTACCTCTCATGGTGACAATGTCTCCTTTTTTTATGAGCTTGCACTTCGCTGTTATCACAGGATTTCGATGTAGTTGAAGCATCTAACGTCTTTTTTTTTTTTTTTTAATTTTCCATTTTTATTTTAGTACCTGCTGATGTTAAAAATCCTCTCTGCAATACCCCGAAGTCATGGGCTATCCTGAACCTGTAACAGCTGTTGGTGTAAATGTTCACAACTTTATCTGTCTGTAGCTGTTTTACAGGCTTTTGGCTAATGCAATCAATTCAGCAACTTGGGCAGAGGTAATTCCTTTCAGTCTTTCCTGACTCAGTACTGTATTTTCGATCTATATAGCAGTGCCTGCAGTAAGGTTTCCATTTCTCTCTCTTCCACATGGTCCATCCATGAACAAGTCCATTCCTACATTTTCCATTGGAGTATCTCTTAAACTGGGTCTAGGTGAAAGCACGTGGTTAGTCAGTTGTACAGTCATGCAGTTCACCACCATCTTCTGTCATAGGCATTAAGGATTCAATACTTGGCAACCCCTCACTGGTGATTTGAAGGGTTAGACATAAGTAACAGTTCATATTTTGTTAACTTGGCAGCCAAAAGATGCTGGCTCTTGGATTTTAGCAACAGTGCAGCTATTGCATGAGGAACTGCAGCTGTATGTTTGTGTCCTAGGACCAGTGCTGCAGATAGTTCTACCAGCAATGCAGCTACTACCTGCAGGTATCATGGTAATCCTCTAGCCACCGGGTCTAAAAATGAATTATAGTATGCAATAGATCTGAATACATCACCATATTTTTGAACTAAAACCACTGCTGCATACACCCCCTTCTTCTTTTTTTTTTTTTTTTTTTTCCCATAACCGAACCAAGTGAAAGGTTTCTTTGTACTCTGGGGGTCCTAATGCTGGGGCTGTAGCAAGGGCTTGTTTTAACAAAGTGATTACATTTTCTTTTCCGTCCAGGCAGTGGCTCTGTTTTGTCTTGAATATAGCAAAGGTCTAGCAATTTCTGCATAATTTGGTACCCATTGTCTACAGCATCCAACCAAACCTAGAAAAGCTCATAACTACTTCTGAGTAACAGAGCAGGGTGCCTTTATAATGGCTTTAACATGTGAAGGCAAGAGATGCCGCTCTGTGTAATTGATATTAATTGTACGAAATACTTTTCAGTTGTGGTCACCTAAGGTAGTTTAATCTTTGATATTTTGTGTCTGTCTTTTGTTCATTCAGCCAGTAAATGTATGGTGTCCTGCTAACATATCCAAAGCTGCAAGTACCAATACAAATTGCATGGAAACTGGATTTCAAGGGGCTGCTTTAAAATTTGTGAAAAGGATTGAGGGACTGTCAGCAAATCCCTGTTGCAGTCATAGCCACTTATATTAAATCCCCCCATATGTAAAGGCAAATGCTGGCTATCTGGATGGATAGTGATGGAAAAGAAAGCTGAACATAAAGCTACAGAAAAGTTAAGTAGCCCACAGTGGTATGCAACTCTGGATTTGGTCCTACAGGGTATGCAGGGATGACTACCTGGCTTATTGCTCTTAAGTCCTGTACAAACCTGTATGTATCTCTGCCTGTTTTTTAACTGGAAAACTGGAAGTAATACAGCAACTATGTGTTGCATGTTTGATTACTTGTTCTGCCTCTGGTTTTGAAGGATACTGTGCTATGTGAGGAAGTGGCTTTGCAGGATCCACACATTTTACAGGTATGGCTGATTTGTAACAGACCAACCTCCATTACAATATCTTGCCCACAGAATGTTAGGAACCTGCTGTAGCAGTCTGTCTGCACTTGAACATGCCCCCTCCAGTAACCATAAGAAAGGCAGTTACTTCAGAGTGGGCTGGTACATCTAAATAAACACCATCAGATGTGTGAAAGGTAGTACATCCTAATTTCCATAGCAGATCCTACCCATTAAAGCTTGCTATAGCTGAGGTGCTTAATAGAAAGACATGCTTATTTCCAATTGGTCCTAAAAAGTTTTGGGGGGGTAGGTTTAGTTGCAGGAAAAACAGTGGCAGTGTTTAATGATGACCTACTGTTATACTTTTTAGATGATGATGGCATTTTATCGATGTCACTTAGTTTCAGTACAGTTCCAGTTGCACTAGTGTCACTCAGAAATGGAACATTTTGTCCTACTTTTAACTAACGGTCCTCCTTGATCTCCTTGCATTAACACTCATTATGTTTACCTCATCCTTTCCCCTCAAGTGTTGTCAGTACATTACTGCTGATATTTTCTGCCACTCTGGATGTGTGGGTGTTAAAGAAATGTTGCGAGGATTTTGTTTTTTCCTCCGCTGCATTTGCTGTTGCGTGTTGGGGCATTCTTTTTCCAATATCCCATTTGTCCATAGTTGTGACAAATCCCCCTCCCAGTTTGATTTTGTTGAATATTCATTGGTCTTCCTCTCTCTGCCCCTACCTCTACCCTTTCTTTCAACACTCTGTTTGCAATTGCATAAGTCTGTTGTCTGCATCTCCTTCCTCTCTCTCCATGTAGTACTCTGCACAAGTTACCTGTGTTTGCTGTACCAGTGCAGCACATTAGGTAAGAGTCCATGCACAGTAGCAGAATTAAAAGCTGCATTAGAATGTGCTGAAAATACATACCCAAGTTTGCTGAAGTAATCTGCTGATGTTTTCCCTTGATTTGCTTACATGCAGTAATTTTATCTCAGTTTGGTTTAACAAGACATATTAATAAAATTTCTGACTTCTGTTAATACCCTTTCCCTTCGGCGGTTGAGCAGTTTAGGCCCCCTGCTGATGCAGTAATTTTATCCCAGTTTGGACATACTATTAAAATTTCTGACTTCTGTTAATGCCCTCTTCCCTTCAGCGGTTGAGTAATTTGGGTCCCCTGCTGAGATCAGGTTGGACTATGGCTTTTAACAACTGCCTTCAGTTTGCCAGAGTGGGTTCTGTACTTTTAAGTTTAACTTGTTGCAACAATTTGTCATTTGTATTTTTTAACCCCTTTACAGCGGATTTTTTTTTATTTTAATTTGTTTTTTGGTCAGGAAACCTACAAGATGGGTTGTTTTTTTTTTTTTACTGCCTGATTTGTCCATAGTAGAAGATGTATTGCATTGTTTTATATTTTAAAAATGATATGAGATGAAAAGCGAACTGGAACTACACCAAAACCAATGGAAAGGTTCACTGGAGTGCCAAATAAGGGCCCCGAGTCCAAATGGAGCCAATAGTTTTATTTTCTCGCTGAACAAGCGATAAAAACAATTTGGCTTCATTTGGACTTGGGCCCTTATTTGGCACTCCAGCGAACCTTTGCATTGGTTTTGTTTTATATTTTAACTTTTTTGTCTAGTACCTTAGAATACACTTAATTATACATGTTATTTATGCAAACTGCAAGACATAGGTTCATACTAGGCTAACTGCCCTTGCGAGCCATTTTAAGCCTAGCCAATTATCCCTTGTGAGATTCAAACCATGCACCTTGTGTTTGTAAGGCAAACACCTTAACCATTAGGCCACCCTCCCAATTACTTGCAGAGCCCCTCCCTGCTATGCATTTATGACTGAAACCCAATCCAAGTACCAGGCAATGCATGTAGCATATGCTGTAATGAAAGCTCACAACTGTGAATATAAAACTAAATGTAGAATGCGTTTACCAGTGCAATAAGTAATGTGCATACAGTTCAAAGCTGCATTACCATCACTGAAACTCGCAGAATTCTAAGACAAAATCTAAGTTAAAAAGCACTTGCTGAAATGGACACCCAGTATTTGTTGGGGATCACTACCAGAGGCTTTAGCGATTTTTATTATACAAACAAGTAAAACTTGGTTAAATCCAAGTCACGCACCAACTGAAATGGAAGATTAGTCAAAACCTAATGTGCAGCTGTTAAGTTAAATATACAGATGGCTGAAGAATTTTGGATGCAAACACACTTGAGTAGTATAATATGGAATATTTCAAATAAAGAGATTAAAAGGGCTTGTATCTGTGCATATAGTTCATAGTCCCTAAAATCAGTAAAATAAAAGGATTAAACTGATGCAGATGGGAGGATAAATTAAAACATTTCTTGTGTTTTTTATCTTGATATGGTTTGTGTTCACTTTCAACAAGCTTCATCTTCAACTGTGTTCCATGCAAGCACATGTTCTATAACTCATTTACCACGTGCTTGCTGAAACTCTATGAAAAAGAAAATATGTAAAAACATTGGAACAGTTTTAAACTTTTTGATAGCAAGCATTAAAGTGTGTGTTATATATATATATATATATATATATATATATATATATATATATATATATATATATATATATATATATATATATATATGTGTGTGTGTATATATATATATATATATATATATATATATATATATATATATATATATATATATGCACACACACAACATATACTTATGTATATATATGCGTACAAAACATATATATTTATATAGTGTTACCAACACATGTATGTATCCACTACATCCTACACCCCCCCCCTCCCCACTCCATCATCATCTTTCCTCTTTGAATTATAATCTTTTGTGTTTATGTATATGAGCCTGAAGTGTGTAGTTCTGAAGTAGCCTTTCAAATCGGGTAATCCTAAACCATCTTGTTCTATTGGGAGAAACAGCTTATGTCACTTAATTCTCTTGTCCTCTTTACCTACCATATAAATCCCTTCTCTTTTTGTTGTCCACAACTCTTTCCCTGGTTGCTATGGAACTAAAGGAACTAAAAACATTTTCACTTGTTTCTAGTTGGGTAGCAAGATGCAAGTACATCCATTTTCACAGTTTTTGTATTATCTTTGTAGTTTCTTCCCATGTGTCCTTGGCTACCACAACAGAAGCCCCTGTTAACCCAGACTGTTAAACACGTCTCTTCTCTTATTCTCCAAAATTATGGGCATTGCTGTACCCTGTTATGACTGGGTACATAAAGGCCATAGCCATAAATGTTATCTTATTTTTATCCTGAAAAGAGAACTCTCTCAAAATGTTCCACAGTGCCAGGATGTCCTTTTCTGGATTTGTGAAGTACAACCTATGAACAAAGTGTCTGCAAATAAAGCCAAATTGTCTTGATTGCCATGCCAATTGTATCCTTGAATGTGAGTCCCTTTACCACTGCGCTAAATATTAAGCAAATAACAAAGGGGAAAGAGGACACCCCTGCTTGGTTCTACTGTTCAAACGCAACTTATGGAGGAGGAACCATGCCACTTTAATTTTCCTCCGATCCTTCATAGATCCTCTTAATGAGCCTCATTGTATCAGGGAATCCAAATGCTTCCATTGTCCTACTTCATAAAGTCCTGGCTTACTCTGTCGAATGCTTTGTGTCAAAACCCACAAACAATTGTATTTTCTTGTACTCTGTTTCCCTCTGGATCATTGGTGCTCTAGTAATGTCAAATGTTTGCTTCCCTTTCACAAAACCATATTTACCCATATATGTCCATTTTGCCAACACCATTGCCATTCTTTTAGCTAGTCTAGAGACAAACACTTTTCATACGTAAGGTTAAAAACTGAAATGGCTCTATATGAGGCTGGGTTTGACAGGCCTTTACCTCCTTTGGGTAATACAGCCACCACAGCTTTCTTCCTATATGCTGGTACTTCCCCTCCTTTTTAAAATACTATTAAATAAAATTTTCAGATCATTATCACTTTCTTCCCTCCAAACTTCTACAGGAATGCCATCTGTTCATGGCGACTTCCCTGCAGATTATACATCACTGTATTCATCATATCTACTCATTTCTTAATTTTTGACCCTTCTCTTCCTCTAATCCTGGCATAATTGTCTTCCATAAATATTTCCATCTGTATTCTGTTATAAAATTTCCAAAATATTTGCTTATGGCAGGCTGTTCTAATTCTCTTTGCAGATGGAAAACGGCATTTTTCATGGCTTTCATCATTTTGCCTTATTTTTCAAGCTTGCTTGCTTACAAAAAAACTTGTTAATAGTTTAAGCCAAGGACACAGGTCTAGGATGTTATTTAGAATTAGATGCATCTCCACAGGGGACTCCATGCCTTTAAAAGTCCTACAACCCAATTTGATTTCTAATAATGAGGTGAATAATCTTTTGGGACCATTGGTTAGCAGCAGGACATAAATGCTCTGGAGTGGGTCTCTGTTAGTGGAAAGGGACCAAGTGAAACAGCGGAAGGTAAAAGATGAACCGTGTGGTATGTATACTGAAATGGTATCTCAATTTAGTGCTGCTCGACTTCATAATTTGATTAACTTCATTGAAAAGCCGAACACTTGAGACTGAATTGGTTGAACAAAAAAAAAGTTGAAGAGTGAGATGAGTGATTATAATAGTGGTTTGGCCTTCATTTGGAGGTCCAGTTGGAAGGCTGAACGACACTAGCCGGTATGTCTAACTGGAGGTTTTAAAAAAAAAAATGCATCTGCGTCAGGACAATTTCGGACACTCTGTATAAAAAAGGTAGATTGCAATGATTCAGGGACTGAGTTTGTCATGGTGTTCATTACAAAACGAACAAGTTTAATGTTTAAAATTTACACACACAGTATTACCGTGGTTATATGTTTTAAAGCAGGAAATTTTCCAGTTTGTACACAAGTTACATTTGAAATATTTTTTGAAAATAAATTTATTAGAAATTAATAATTCTGATAGTTTATTTTCTTGTAAATCTGATGTGTGAGAGTTAGTGATGATGTGGTTTCTAATGCTTATTGTTTGTTAAATACTTCCAGTATCTCATAAAAATAAGTTTATACACGCTTACAATAATGAACATATAAAGCAATTTGCAACCATGTTGAACTACTCATTTGAAAAATATATGCAGAGTTTATTGGGAGTAAGGAAAACATACGTTATAATTTTAACAGAAGGTGAGTGGAAGGCCTTAAAAAGTTTTGAGTGCAAGAAAGGATCTGGTCATATTACTTTCTAATAAGGTAGTCCATTATGCATCCTACCCAGTATACAAAGATGTGTCTTGAATATCTGAATAATGAGTTTATGAAAAAAGTGATAATAGTTTATATTGTGATGCACTAATAAAAAAAAATGAAGTTTAGTGTGGAGGGTTGCAGTATTGTAGCCTTTTACTGTTTACCGAAAATACATAAAGACATGAACAATCCACCTGGACAGACTGTTATTTCAGCTTTTTTTTTTTTAAGCTTCTGAGCCCCCCCAAGCCTTTCAGTGTTTGAGGGAAGCCTTCTAGCTTATCTACCACAAGAGGAATGGTTCCTGGCCCAGAAATTGTAGCTATTGTAGCTATTGTCTGTTTGGCAGTGGCGGCTGGGGACTTCAAATCAAAGGGGGGCTGCAGGAGACAGCTGAATGGGTGGGGTCAATGGGGAAGGGGTGTGGCCAACTAGAAAGGGGAGGAGCTATGCTCAAAACCACAAAAAACAACTTTAATTAAATACGCTGCCCTGGGTGCCAAACCATCATTATGAGAGTCCAATTAAGACAAAATAAGTGTAGAAGAAAATGCATTGGCTGCATGACAGCTTACTTAATATCTAGATGGAAACAAAAGGTTGTGAGGCATGAAAAAATAAATTACTTTTTAAATACATTACTGGAATGCCAGTCAAAATCAAGTATAAGAAAAACAAGCAGCACTCAACTCAAACCACTTCTCCTTGCACTGCAGTTCTAATTATAATTTATATTCAGCTTTATTAAAGTACCAAGTAACATGCTGAAAGTAGAAATCTCTGTGATGCCCCACTTGTAAAATGTTTCTTATCCAAAAAAGACCTGCTGCCTGACAACTGTCTACTTGTTTCATGGGGAAAACATGATCAAAGTAAAAAATGAAAAGCAAACAAGAAACAAGCTCAAGATACATTGCTTAAAGGATTACTGTACAGGTTATGGACCACACATGATTGCCATTCTGTTTAGTTTACGGGTAAAGCCTGTAGAGATGACTGGAAGTCTCCAACAAGTGTGAGCTTTTTAAAAGAATGTAATCCTGTCCTTCAATACCAAAGGCTTATACATTATCTAGTTATTCTCTGCATGGCAACAACAGAAAGGCTTTCAATGTTGGCAATTCTTTAACAGTATGCATATTAAAGCTTACTTGCATCTTATGATCTCCGACAAGCTTACCTTATGGTCATTAAAGCATTGCTACTTAAACAGAGCAACAGGCACTTTGAGTAATAAGCATAAATCAACAGTACAAAAATATGACAGAAACCAGACCATTCTGCAAAATCAAGGACAGATGAAAAGCCACTGTAGTACTTATGTCTACCTTGGTGGGGGGGGGGGGGCACTGCACATTTACACTGCATAACTACCCCTTGCCTTGCTTGGACACATCCAGAGTCACTACATGGGGGAGTGGGGTGCAACAAGTATGTCACAATTTGAAATGTCTCTGGCTGACTGTGATGGCTCTGACATTTGTCATACCTCTCAACCTCAGAGCAAGAAATCTGGACAAAGCCATACACAGAAGTGGGACAAAGGCCCAAAAATAAGGACATATTTTAAATATTGCTCTAATAAACTTAGAAAGATAATAGAATAGGTCTTGCATTACTATGAATTTTCTGAAGGGGTATAAAATCTGAAACTCGAATGTCTGTCATTATTTTCTAACTTCAGTCTTTAATGATTTGTCACTAATTTGCCAAAACACACAATTTTATGAAAAATGGACCAAAAATGTGATGCAAAAATATGAAATAACCACACTACAGCTGGGAACCTGTCAGAGAAGGGACACTTTAATATTAGTACTGCTAACTTGAGCAGTTGACAAAATAAAATAATCTACATGCATTTCAAGTAATCTATAACTTTGATTATTATAATTATTTCTTAATTGTAAACCCTACATGTTTTCTTCCACAATTGCTATTTGCGGAGGGATTATTAGCGGGAAGAGCAACATTTTGAGCCAAAATCGGGGACAGTTGAGAGGTTGGCTATGCCTAATTCTATAAAGCAATTTGCATGTACCTCTCAACCTGTTAATGCAGTAAATCTGAACAAGGCCAAATATATTGGGGGAACATATAAACAGTACTAAAAACTGCTCTTGTATAAATTGAGAGAGTTGATAGAGTAACCGTTCTCACTTTAGCATTCATTTTTCTGAAGGTTATGAAGTCTGAAACTCAGTGTATCATTATTTAGTGACTTAATTCCTAAATGATTTGCCAGAAAACTACAAATTTTATGAAGAACAAACCAAAAATGAGAAGCAAGTATCTATTCATTCTTTGAAAATCTGGACAGTTGGGAGGTATAGTTCAGCTGGGCCTGTCTCAGTTTGCTGCCCCCCCCCCCCCCGACAAAATAATGGCTGAATGGAGCTTCTGCAGCCATTCCAATGATCCATTACTTGACTATTTCAGTCCATTTACCATAAACACTGATGTGCATACTGCTTTACGTCTATGATGAGTTGGACTTAATTTGAAAGTTTTATTTTGTATTTTACAGCACAAACACTAAGACATCTGCTAAACAAAGCAATGCAGTCTCACAATGAAAAACAGACTTAGCATTAAAACTTCTCTGCCCTTGAAACTCACATTCATTGAAACAGCATTGAAACCCACATTCAAAGAAAATACATTTTGCCAGTGTCAGATGAAGATTAATTTTGGCCTGTTTTCAAATCATAGGCCCCTTGCATATGAAACAGACATGTGCTCTTTGATGCACCTTCCTCATTGTAC
This sequence comes from Protopterus annectens, assembly GCF_019279795.1. Lineage (NCBI taxonomy): Eukaryota > Metazoa > Chordata > Ceratodontiformes > Protopteridae > Protopterus > Protopterus annectens. The sequence goes on from NC_056746.1 coordinate 482,233,905, forward strand.
TAAATTTATATTCCTTGTACAATACAGTACAGTTGTTGGAGGGCGTTTTAAATTTGTTTTGAACATTTTTCCAGTAAGCAATGAAACAAAACGTATGCACCCATAATGACAAAACCGCCCAGTTCAGAACATTTCCATCATAAAAGTCTACTCAGACTTCCACAGTCCACCATTATTAGTAAATATGCACAGTTCTACAGTCCACCATTATTAATAAATATGCACAATTCTACAGTCCACCATTATCAGTAAATATGCACAATTCTACAGTCCATTATCAGTAAATATGCACAGTCTCTGAAGAAGTAAAATGTCATCTAAATAATTCCACATTAAAGAAATCTGTAACTAATGAAGAGGTTGCTGCTAGCAAACACCTTTATATTTCATGGTTTCATCGAAAAAGAATGTGTCTGTTGCCCCTCAGGAATAAATTGCCTATATTACATTAAAAAATAAGCTAGTAATATTGCAAGAAGAAATGGATGGCAAGCTGATAACAGACTCGGTTAGTATCTTCACCAAGGAGAACATTCTCAGTACGGCAGCATCCACCCCTTGTGGGAGTAGAACCCACAGCCTTCTGCATCAAAAGCAAGTACACAACCTGTTGTGCTATTAACAAGGCAAACCAACTTCACTTAAGCAACACTAAACTTCTGTTCCCTTGCAGCTCTCGGCTCCTTGTAAAATCTACTCAATAATCAACTGCATCTCAACTTCGCAGCACAAGAAAATTGTAAAAAGCCAAAATTTATTGGGGGGGGGTGGTGGTCAAAAGCCCAAAAATCAGGGACACGTTAAACATTGCTTGTATAATCTTGGAAAGTTGCTAGAATAAAATGCTGTGTTACCACCATACATTTTACTGCCAAGGTCCCTGTGCAAAACAGTCAGAGCAACATACCACTATGCCAAATCAGCTGCTTTGTAAAAGAGAGGAAGACTGAAACTTAAATGGCTATCATTTAGTAAATTCAGTTCTCACCATAGCCATCAACCTCTTAGTACAAAACACCTGGACAAACCTGGTAATGAGGGAATACAGCCCTCAAACATATTCAGTGAATTCAGTTCTTGCCATAGCTGTCAACCTTAGCACAAAAACCTGGACGAAGCCAATAACGGGGGAATACAGTCCCAAAAATAAGGACAAATTTCAAATAGTCATCTTATAAACTTAGAAAATTGCTATAAAGGTTGTTACTATATATTTATTGCTAGAATTGTTTTACTATGTATTTTCTGAAGAATATTAAGTCTGAAATTCAAATGCCTGTCAATTTTACTTCTGACGGAACAAAAACAATTTTCAGCAGAGGCCCAGGGAGAAATACTGTAGACACATGTCTTTGTAACATGGCAGGACACCAGAGCAAATCCACACAGAGATAAGATGCAGACTCCACACAGAGGACACCCCAGCCAAGAATCAAACCAGGAAACCTATAGCTGTGAGGCAACAATACTGCCACTGCACTATCAAATATGTAAGGAATTAAACATTCAGAAACCTGAAGTCTGAAATTCAAATGCTGTCAATTTTATTTAACATTTGTTAATCAGGACAGTCTGACTTGGAACAAAAAAAAAAATTTTCAGCAGAGGCCCAGGAAGAAATAATGCAGACATGTCTTTGTAACATTGGAGGACACAAAAGCAAACCCACACAAACACAGGGAGAAGATACAGACCCCACAAAGAAGGAGCCCCAGCCAAGAATCAAACCTGAGAACCTGCAGCTGTGAGGCAACAATGCTACCACTGCACCATCAAATATCGAGCATTGCAATATTTACAAACCACAGATATTATGAGGAACAGATCAGATCAAATACGAGGCAAAAATCTGCAATTTTTTTACAAATGGTGGTGGGTAGGGAATTCAGGTCTTTAACACCTGCATACAAGGTACAGGGTTCAAGCCTGAGATGTTCCCTACCACACCACCATGAGTCTAACCACCAGTATATTTCACCTGGGGAATTTTCAGACAGACACACGCACACACACAGATACCTCTTGTCCTTCTCCATATAAATAAATCCAAACCCCGATCCCTCTCCATAAATGCAAGTGAAACCACCATAAATACATCCAAACCCTGCCCGCGCAACTCCAGACCCGCAAGATCCTCCGATCCCTGCAAGTGAAACCAATACATCCAAACCTCATGCAAAACGACCCACGAGATCTTCCTGACGAGACTGAAGCAAATCCCAGACTGCTGACGTTGCAGTCCGACCTGACGCGTTTTCCCAGGACAGTCTATGCAGTTTAAAACTGCATAGACTGTTGGGAGCTCCGTTCCTCATGTTTCCTAATCAGGACTGCTGCTGAGACCATCTGCGCATGCTCCAGACTCTCAGCAGCAGTCCGGACTAGTGCGCATGCACGAAGTCCGCGAATTTTTAAACTTTTTTTTCTTTTCGTTTTATTTATTTTTATTCTTTTATTTTACAGTTGAGGGGGGCTGCAGTCCGGCAGTCCAATAGCACGGGCTGCCCCTGCCGTTTGGGCAGTTTTTTTTCCACCTCTTTCAATGTTCAGGTTTAAAAGTCGCAATTGCACTTGCTTCCCATCTTTCCTGTAACTAGCGTAGTCCCGATAGAGTTGCTGTTTCCAGAACTGTTGGTAAGCTTCTGAGCCCCGCAAGCCTTTATGTGTTTGAGGAAAGCCTTCTAACTTATCAGTGGGAGTGGTAACCACTAGGTAGTCTGTCTACCACGAGAGGAGAGGTTCTTGGCCCAGCAATTGTAGCTTGACCATTTGGACAGTTTGTCTATCTCTTTCAACTTTCTGGTTTAAAAGACCACATCTGCGCTTGTTTCTCATCGTTCCAGTAGCTAACCTACTGGGTAGCACTAGAAAGCCTTACACTGGTACAAGCCTTCTAGCTTAGGAGAGAGACTTTGGAGTGATTAAGTATCAATTTTCTGTACTTTCTTGCTGTACTTAACTGTTTTCCGCCTAAACGCAGATTTTCCAGCGTTTATTGTGATTTTAAAAGCTTGTTGTTTTTTTCACATATTGCATTTATTTGACTGCCTGCACTTTTAAAAAGTTT